>NC_133658.1:384064907-384364907 GCF_037893015.1 Macrotis lagotis | reverse complement strand
AAATAAATGCTTTAATCATTCCCTCATTCATTCAGTTCAGTTTAGTCCTGTCCTATTTTTAATAAACCTATCAGGGGGTTTTCTTGGCAAAGATCTTGGGGGTGATTTGTCATTATTTCCCCCCCTGCTCATTTTACTGGGACCTGTACAGGGTCACACAGCTAAATCTGAAGATTTGAATTCATTGAAAACGAATCTTCTAGACTCCAAGGCTGCATTCTATCCACTATGCTACCTAGCTGCCTTATCCATTCATTACACACTTTCATTGCATTCTCCCCCCCTTTTTTTTCTTTTTGTATATTTGGCAAGGCAATGGTGGCTTGCCCTAGGCTACATAGCTAAGTAATTATTAAGTGTCAGAGGTCGCATTTGAACTCAGATCCTCTTCACTGCAGGGTCTGTGCTCTATCCACTGCCACCTAGCCGTCCCCTGGATTTTTACCTTGTTAAGGTCAAAGGTTACGTCGCTACATTTAGGGGGATGGAAAACAAAACACCCAAACAGCCACTACAATAAAAAGCACTAGAACCCAGTGAATTAGAATAGCTTAGGGCTAAAGTTTTTCCCTAAAAGGAAACTTCCAGTAAATCCTGGAACAGAGTCAACCAATCCGGGAGGAAGGCTGGGATCCAGCCGAAGGGAGGGGCTGGTGGGTGCGGCTCATAGCTCCACCCCCTCCGTATTCAGTTCCTAGGTTGTGTACCTTTCGGTAGGCGGAGCGCAATTTTCAGCGAGTAGGAAACGGGAACCCAAACGGAAGGAATCAGGGCGGTGATTGGTTGTATTTTTCCTCTTCCCGCCCCGTAGCCAATCTTGATAGCGCATCCTGGCGAGGCCGCCAATCAGGGCTAAGATGTAGAGGCCCGCCCCCGAGGCCCCGCCTTCCTATATATATAGCGGAGCCGGCCCCAAGCAGCTGCCTGAGAGCTCCGCGGCCTGGGACCGGCGTCCTCCTCGCTGGCTGCAGCTGCTGCCCCGGGAGGCCCCTCTATCCCCTCCCCCCCGGGCCCCTCTCCTCGCCCCTAGATAGTTCCCACGTCGTCCGGGACGTTTGAACTAATTTTTCCGGGTGAGGAGAGGCGTGGTCCCGGGGGGGAGGCTTGCTTTGGAGGAAGAGCCGTCTGGAGGAGCTCAAGGTGAGGGGTCGGGGCGGCCCGGGCCCCGGCAGCGGACGCTGGAGCAGTTGCGAGGCTTTTTGGAATTGATGGGTCGGGGCTCCGGGGTGTGCGCGTGCTGAGGTGGGGGTTGCGGGGTGCAACAGCTGCAGCCGCCCGCCCCGATCCCCACATCCCGGTTCTGCCCCCTAAGGCCCCCCAGTCTCTGGGTAACTGTCTCTCTTGTCGCCTCCCAGCCCCCACTCCTTTGTTTCTACCCCATCCTGCCTCCCCCCCCGCACCTGCCTTTCCCTCCCCACGCTTCTTCCCCTTCTGTCAGCCCTCCGGCTCACTTCCCCCGGACCCGGGCCTGTTTCCCAGCCCCAGTCTGCCCTCTCCACGCCCCCCGGCCCGCGGACCCCAGTCTGCTATGCCTCCTCCCGGGGCGCTAGCCTAGACTTGTCAGCGCCAGGTGGAAGTGGGCGGGCCCCCTCGGAGCACACGTGTCTCGCTCCACCCCCAAAGGCTGTAATGTAATGGGCGGTGACTTGTTGGGAGTAAAAGGAAGTAGATTTGAAAGGCCTTCTGAGCCGTGCCCTCTGCCATTCACCACCCCCTTTACCCGTAAACGTTTCTGAGGAGGACAGACCTAGGAAACGGCGACCCTGACCCCACTCCCTCTTTCTGACCGCTTGTCTTATGTTCCTTTCTTGGTCTTGCACTATATATAGATGATAGAGGCCCTGGTAACAACCGAAGCTCAGAAACTGCTGCACCAGCTGAATGTTCTGTTGGAACAGGAGTCCAGATGTCAGCCAAAGGTCTGTGGCTTGAGACTAATTGAATCTGCTCATGATAATGGCCTTCGGATGACTGCAAGACTGAGAGACTTCGAAGTGAAAGACCTTCTTAGCCTCACTCAGTTCTTCGGTTTTGATTCAGAGACTTTTTCTCTAGCTGTGAATTTACTGGACAGATTTCTGTCTAAAATGAAGGTAGGTTTTAAAGTGTCTCACACTGAATGTTACTTGATTTGGGATCTGAGATGAAATTGTTGACTTTTAAGTTAATTTATGGTCAGGATCCATTCAACTAGCATTTTGAAAATCTTCTAAGTGTTAGGCCAGACTGGGGATAAAGGGACAGGCAAAACAACACCTGTATTTAAATAGCTCATATTCCATTAGTAAAATGACCATGTTAGTCTCTTATATTTGTGCACATAATGTAAAATACATACAAAGTAAAGTTTATAACCTTTTTTTCTTTCATTCTGTTGAAAGTCTGTTATACTATTCACTAATATTTACAAAAATTAAAGATGAACCAATTAGATAAATTGAGACAATAATTTAGAGCTGTAATAATGACTAGAATTTTCTGATTGATACATTTCTGTATTTTAATAGTATTGCTTTTGAATTAGCTAGCACTATTAGGTATTTGATGGCTTATTTTATGTTATTGTTAAAAAAAATGGCAGGGAATTGTAAAATTGAAAATAAGAATGAGATGGCCCTTATTTATTCAGTGTTCCATTTCACCCTCCTTAAACATTTTCAGTTTTTATGACCCATTTCAGTCAATGAGGGCTATTCTTGATTACTTATTATTTGTCTTATTCTTGATTACTGTACAGATTCATAGGATTGTAGATCAAGAAAAAACTTCAACTACCACTTAGTTAAATCCTTTTTATTTTACAAATGTAAAAACCAATTTCACATAAGTAGAATCAGAAATAGGATTGAACCCCTGTCCTTTGACTCTAAACACTTTAGCCCTCCATGTTGCCTCCTTCCAACTTTAGACAAATACATGAAAAGAACTTCAATAAGAGTCCTCATTTGTGAAAGTTCTGCTTACCCCAGAGAATAAAAATAATCTGCTAAATTTTGGTATATAGCCCAAAAATGCATTTTTGAAAGATTAGCATTACTCAACAAATCACTGTTTGCTACAAATTACAAAAGTTATAAACCAGAGAGAGTTTAATGAGGTTATCTAATATGGAGAAGTAAGTGAACCACAAAAATACTAAAGCTAAGTGGGGGGAGTGCCATAAGGGGTACTAATTAATTGCCAGCATTCAGAACAAAAGGGAGTGATCAAAGCTGGTTTAGGGAATCACTTAATCTTTAAAAGATAGGTAGGATTTAACCTGATAGAGACTGGGAGGTTAGACAGGGAACAGTATGTGTGATTGTTCTTGTTCATAATTATTACTATATTGTGTTTGTAGTATCAAACTTCATAGTTGTGTAAATTAGTTTTACTTTGTAATCTAAATTACTGTAAAATACTTTCCAGAAAATTAAAACCTATGTTTTAATTTGAGAATCAAATGCTTAGAATGGGATAGCACCTTTCTTCCAAGTGTAAAATAATATTCTTTAGGAAAGACAAAACTTTGTAATTGTGATCCAATTTACATTACCTATTAAGTATTATTATAATACTAAATTATTATTTCTAGGTTGACTGGAAAATCTATTTTTATGAGAATGCCTTAATAGGGGGAAAATTTCAATGATTGGAAACTTTATAGAATGTTTCTTTGTTAATTTTTTTCATCAGTTCCACTGATTACATAGTTCTTAAGTGGGCAAGTCATTTGTTTTTCCACAGATTATACTTTTTTTTTTGTAGTCAAATCAATTCAAATATTCAGTTAGGAAATGAGAATGTATACAGATGAGTATAAAGTACAAAATTAGAAAAAAATAGCTACGTGTATTTGCACTGAGGAGGCTAAATCCAGTTTGTCTATTAAAAAAGATGATAATAATAATAAAAGTTAGTTAGAAATGTTGAAATGTATTTGTTTTAAAAATCATGGGTTGATTTTTGATGTAAATATGGCAATTCAATATTTTGAATTGTTTTGTAGGTACAGCCCAAACATCTTGGATGTGTAGGATTAAGTTGCTTCTATCTGGCTGTGAAATCAACAGAGGAAGAGAGAAATGTCCCATTAGCCACTGATTTGATTCGAATAAGTCAATACAAATTCACAGTTTCTGACCTGATGAGAATGGAAAAGATTGTATTAGAGAAAGTGTGTTGGAAAGTCAAAGCTACTACTGCTTTTCAGTTTCTACAGCTCTATTATTCACTCATTCATGAGAATTTACCATTTGAAAGGTACGTAATCTGTATTTTGAAATAATCTGTATTTTGAAAGTAGCTTCTTACAAAATATACTGATTTGATTTTTCTGCCCTGATCATTAATACTATGAAACAATTTTAATCATTTGGACATTTTAATACTAAAAGGACAACTGACAAAGTATTTTAGCCTTCTGCTCCATTGCAAGATAATCCATTTAAAAAATTCAGATATGAAGATATGTAGTTATTAGTTCCTCTGTAAGTCATTAGTGGGTAATCTTTGGGCTCTCATGAAAGACCTTGTATTTCTTTTAAAGGAGAAAGAATCTGAGTTTTGAAAGACTGGAAGCTCAGCTTAAGGCCTGCCACTGTAGGATTATGTTTTCTAAAGCAAAGGTAAGTCTTTTTAAGATTTAAATCTATTGATGTAAACCTGTTTTTACATTTAACATTTATTACAAATTTTATCTTCTTTAGCCTTCTGTATTGGCATTGTCTATAATAGCACTGGAGATTCAAGCACAGAAATTTATGGAATTGACAGAAGGAGTAGAATGTCTACAGAAACATTCTAAGGTGTGTTTTTTGTCATTTGCTCAAATATCTATAGCATTTGTCGATATATCTTTTTGTTATTGTTGCTGTATCTTAAACAAAAACGAATGTTGTATTTAGTAGACATTTTAGACCATTTTATATATTAGGAAATTATATGATGTTAATTTTAGCCATAATTTAAAATATTTTTAAACAGATACATTGCAGAGATCTGACCTTCTGGCAGGAACTTGTAGCAAAGTGCCTAACTGAATACTCATCAAACAAGTGTTCTAAACCAAATGTTCAGAAGTTGAAGTGGATTGTGTCTGGGCGTACTGCACGTCAGTTGAAGCATAGTTATTACAAAATTGCTCATCTTCCAACAATCCCTGAAACTGGGTCTTAATAGGTAATTTACTTTTATTTTTGAAATGAGAATCTATTGGTACCATAACTTTTCTTCCACTTTGGATTTAAATGTTAATTCTCATTGTATTGAATGTTTCATATATTGAGAGACTTTAAAATGAAATTAGATTGAGAAAGATAAGGGAACATTGACCTTCCATTAAAGATAACAGTGATTGAGTGTCTGCTCTGTGAATGACACCATTCAGGAGTTTTTTTTTTTTTGGATTTTTTTCTATATTATTGCTGTTACCTAGGGCTTATCATTTAAAAATGGAATTAGTGAAATGAGAAATATTATCATGGTGGTATGTTTTCTACTAGGCTCCCTTAACATTTTATTACAAATGATAAATTTAAGAAAACTCAATTCTTGGGTGGCTAGGTGGCACAATGGATAGAGCACTAGCCCTAGAGTCAGGAGTACCTGAGTTCAAATCTGGCCTCAAACACTTAATAATGACCTATGGCCTTGGGCAAGCCACTTAACCCCATTGCCTTGCCAAAAAATAAAAAACCCACAAAAACTCAATTCTTAAAAAAATTTTTAATCTTAAGCATGAAGAAAACCATAGTGAATTGAAATTGCCCTCAAAATAATGTATTCATTTTAAAATGGAAATTATTTTAAATGTTTGCTTATGAAATATGTCTGAATGGCATGTTCTGTCTGTACATGCATGTAACTCCTGTGTAATTTAAAATTCTGGATTGAGGCCCTTTGCTCTGACAACTTTTCATATAGCCATAAGTGTTCTACTTTCTGAACTAGAAACTTATAACCATGAAAGCTCCATTATGTGGGTCATGAGTTTAAGATAAATGCTTCTGTAAATATTTTTCACTCTGCTGATACTACTTGCTTTATACTAATCTTAATATGATACTTCTTAGTGAGAGAAAAAAGGATAGGAGATTTTTGGATTTTATGTACTACAATACCTTTTCCTTTTTAACCTATTTTTAAAAAGTAGTGAATTTGTTTTTGTGGTTTGTGAGTTTAATTAATTAGGAAGTGTCTAGAGTGTCACATGAAAACATATAATCCAAATGGCCTGGTAATATTCTGTGCACATAGACTACAAATTGTATATTTCCTGTCCTTAAAATTTTAAATATTTTTCATTGAAAGGCCTCCTTTCCCCCAAATCTTTAAATTTTAAATTTATGTTGGTTGAGTAGAAAAGTGATTTTTCTCAAATTAAAAATTCATTTCCTCATAAAAGTTCTTGAAGTAGTTTGTGATTGTAAAGCTGTAGATAGGAATAAGTAATGTAAAAAATGTTTATATACATGTATGTTTCTAATAACTTAATTACTTTCTATTAATAGGATTCTTAGGGTGAAGAAATTCCAACGATTTTGAAGGCTTATTTCACATAAGAACTGTGGACTTCAATATTAGAATGGATTTAAGCTGTGAAGCCTGAAACACAGCAACTAGGTTAGCATTGATGTTTTCAGATGAGGGGAAAAGAGGTTATAGCTGGAAATCAGTTGTGTGCTGTGGTTGCAGATGTGTTCAGGACTAAATTATGATCTTCTTTTGAAGCATGTTTGTAAAAACTCAAATGTGAAACCCCAAAGTAGATTTAAGAATGGGAGACTATACTGTGAATTGGTAGTTAATATTGATCCAATCTAGTAGTATCTGGATTGGTATACCAATTATGGATAGTATTGATGGCAAGGTGTGATTTACTTTTAATGTTATTTGAATTGTGATACAAGTTCACATCAAAAACAGATCAACTTCAGAAAAATGGTTTGGTGCACTTAGTGTAGTCCAGTTACTAGTCTTTGAGGCAGTATAAACAGTCTTGATAAAGCCTTATACAACTAGATAATCCAATAATTCTAAAGACTTATTTTTGGCCATATTTTTCATTTAACTTTGATTTAAAAATTCTATCAAAGTTGTAGACAGACAAATTATATTTAGGTGGTCTTCAGCGTTATCCTGGAACAAGTGATATGGTATACAAAGTTTTATACAGAATGAATTTTCTCTCAATATCTGACCCCTTAGGAAAAAAAAATTTGTTGTACAAGCAACTCTTATAGTCTGCCACCCTGAAACCTCAGCTTTGTCCTTCTAAAACAATATATTCTAATGCTAACACTAGAACTGTAAAAGAGTACTCTTGGTATGAAACTGGACCATTGGTATAGAACTTTGTATTTAATAGCAATACATAGGGAGTATGCTATTGTCATAATGCTCCTGTAACAATTAGATTTGAGAGACTAAAGTGAGTTTTCTGTCCAGATTCAAGTAAGCAGCAATTTAATTTAATGTGGTAGTTGGAACACTTAAGGCTTGTTATAGGTAAATGAATCTAAATTGACATAGGATTTGGAAAAGCATATATTTAATCAGTGCAATAATATATATATATATATATATATGTATAGCTTAAGTTCTATATAGCTATAACTAGTTCAAATTTCCCTTTGACATCATGTTATGGGGGGAGGGAGAAAAACTTCCCTTTAAAGATAAACCAAAGAACCACAGTATTGTCTCATGCTTCATTTTGTGAAGCATTTTGCAGACACTCTTCAGTTACTCCTAAACATCTAATTTCATTGAAGAATTTCCTTTTTAATTCATCAATGCAAACTTAAGTTGGCTGAAGTAACCTAACAAAGTACCATTATATTCAAGTACTAAGAAAGTGACCTTTCAATAAAACTATTGAAATGCATTGTCTGGAATGTTTTATGCACTTTTAATAAAGCAGGTAATTTCTACTAGATTCCGGTACACCTGGTGTAGATGAAAAATCATTGACCTGGGAGTTAGGAATCTTGACTGCTTGACTTATTTTCCAAGTTCCATGAAACTGTGATTTCAGTTATGTTACTCATACTGAATTTTAAAATAGGAAAGACCTCAGAAATAATCAAGTCCAACTTGTATTTGAAGAATCCCTTTTACATGACCTCCTTAAAAAGAACTCTAGAAAAGGTGATCCAAAATGAAGCAGTTCATCTTACTTTTGGACAGCTCTGGTAATGAAGTTTTTTTTTCATTTAAGATAATCTTAACATTCTTCAGTTTCTGCTTGAGAAATTCTGAGCCCCCAAAATAAGGAGTAAAAGTCTGTGACAATACTTAACAATACCTTGTGGACTACAAAGCAGCATTAAATTTTGGAGTCAATTTAAAATTAAATGACCTAACTATAATGAAGTCGGGGTTCTTAAACTTTTCTGTCATGAATGAAGCCTATGAACCTTTTTGGGGGGGGGGGCAGATTCAGAGGTATAAGATTACAAAGGAAAAAGAAAAATACTACTCAAGTTATCAAAATGGATATATTTTTAAAAAATTATGACACTCCCCCCTAGGTTTAGAACCCTGCTTTTAAAAGATAAAGCAGATCCATCTGGAATTGGCTTTACATATTGGCTCACCTCTATTGTATTCATTGCCAAGGAAAAAAATGTAGCTCATTTACATTTAGTCACTCTAGTGGGTAATAAAAATAATATTAGGCCTCAGTACTTCTATCCACTTGGAAATCTAGAGACTGAAGGCATGAAAAGATGAGAAACACTTATTGACCTTTAAAACTTAATTCCCAAATAATCAGTTACATCCAAATACTTGGCACTACAGTTTTATACAAAGGGTTAAAATTAATAGCAATCTTATTTTCATAAAATAGGGATATTGGTAGAAACAACAAAAATTACACTGTTCTTTGCTTACACAGGGTACCTTCTATACCATAATGATAGATCTTGTCATAGATTGCTATTTTGACTATCCCCAGAGATAGCTATAATGGTAGCTAAAATTTGCTGGGTTACATTTAGGTTCATAAAAAAGATAACTTATTACATTGTATTTTTAAACTACATTATTGCTAGTTTCACCCCTCTTCCCTCATGTTCATTAAAAAAAAATACAGATTTAGATTATTAAAGGCATTTAACTTATCTGAAAGTGAAACAGAACTAGGTTTCAGAAGAATGTTATGCCAATTTAAGAATGGTCAAACTTAATTTTCCCAGTAATAGACTGTTTAAAACTATGGTGAATCATTTCCCTTTGGTACTCTAAAATTGTTGGGAAACAACTATCCTATTTTTACTGGAAGGCTTTATTGACAGTTATTCTGGATTATAGTCCACCCCCACACACACGCACAAACCTAGTTTCCCTGAAGGCACACTTGAGTTTCACATGATTATGGCCCACTGCTTAACAAATTAGAGTTTTAAGACCTGTTAAAATGTCCTCAGCAAAGTAAGTCCAAAAAAAAGACCCATTTCTCCATAAAAGTTTCCAATGAAATTAAGAAATGTTTTCTATGTAAACTATACTTTGAATTATTCTTTGAAGTCATACTTAAATGTTTTTTACAATTCTCATTCAGTTGTATAGGCAAATGAAATTTTCTTCAATCACATAATCCAATCTTTTTACATTGGCAACATCTTCTAGGGTCCATGGAATATAGGTTAAAAATGTTAGTTTTTATTTTTCAAGACTAGAGAAATCTGGTCCACCTTTACTGTAGTTTCCTGAGATTTCTGCTCCACTGAAATCAAAACCAGGGTTCTGAAAGAAGGGAAAAAATTACTAAATGAAATGTGTGTACATCAATTAAGTATTTTAAGTGAAGAACAAGCCAGACATCACTAGGCAATAGAAAATACAAAAGTGAGTCAATCCCTTTACAACCTAGATATAACATGTTTTATATTAAATACAAAATGAATATAAAGTGTGGCTTCAGTTGGGTTAGCAGAAAAGGAGACTTAAAGTAACTTAGCTGAATTTTGAAGGGAGCTCTTAAGGATTCCAAGGAAGAAGTGAAGGGAGACATGGGGAAATGGCGTAAAGGCAGGAAGATTTAAGTGAGGCAGGAATAAAAGCAGCAGGTAAGCAATTTTGGGTGTGGGAATAATATGTAATTGGCCTGGAAAGATTGGTTGAGACAAACACAAATACAAATTTTATACTAGAGGCAGTTGGAAGCCATTGAAGTATTCATGAGTTGGGGAGAGATGAAGATTGGGCCATAGATACTGTCATCTGCACAGGAGGTGCTGAACCCATAGGAGCAAAGCAGATTACCATTTAAGTGAGGAGAAGAAAAAAGGTCTTAGAATAGATCCTCAGAATTCATACACAGGTTAGGGCATGGATAATGATGCAGGAAAGGGAATTAAAAAAGACTGGTCTGATAAGTAACAGACCCAAGAAGGAGCTCTGTCATGAAACCCAGAAAGTCTCTCCAAAAGAAGGTATTAAAAAAGCCATCAGATTTAGCAAATGAAGATGGAAGTCATGCTGTCCAGTTCTGGAAACAATGAGTGTAGACATTTCTAAAAGTCTGTGGAAGAATAGAGATAAAGATCAGTCTAAAAGGATAATATCAAATGATTTTTAAAGGATGGGGGAGGATTTGGTTATCTATGAAGGTGATCAAGAAGCATTTGTTATGCCCTTATATACCAGACCCAGCTAGGCTCTGGGGACACAAAGACAAAAGTTAAGCAAATTATACAATTTATAAATGTCTAATAGATACAAAATATACACAAAAGAAACAAAGTAACTGAGAAAAGAGACATTAGAAGATGGATACTGAAAGTCATCATGTAGGAGGTAAAACTTAAACTAAGTTTTGAAAGAGGGAAAAGTTTCTAAAATGGGGGTGAGTAAGGGGTGAATTTCAAGAAAAGGCTAAGGGGGGAAGGGAATGGAAATTTGCATATGACAAAGCATACAGACCAGTTTGGCAAATACAATAATGTTTGTGTTCAGGAGTAATGTGTAGTAAATCTGGAACTAGATGGTAAAACTCAAATGTCCAACAACAGAGTATTTGATCCCCTAGAGAACAGGAAGCCACTAGAGCTCTTGAGAAGGGGGACGACATGGTCAGAAACTGGCTATAAAGTCAGCTATATGGAATATCAGAAGGAGGGAGAGACTAGAGTGAAAGACCAATTAAGTCCTTGCAACAGACCAGTTGAAAAGTGTTAAGGATGTGAAAATTTGCCTATGATTTATAACGGGGAAAAAAAGGGATATGTGAGTGAAAGTAAAGAGCAGATGATAACTAAGGTTAACCTGCATCACCAAAAGAATGATAAAGATGTCTTAGATAAAACAGGGAAGTTGTGAGGTATTAGTTTAAGGGAAAAGGAAACCAATTTGGTTGGGAAAAGTTGAATTTGATTCACCTGTGCAAGTACAGAAATCCATCAGGCAGCTGGTGTTGCAGGCTAGATATGCAGATTTGGGAGTACAGAAATGGTATTGAACTTATGAGAAATGAGATCAAGAGAGATTATAAAGAAAAGAGAAGAGATCCTAGTATCAAACCTTAGGGGGGTAGAATAGCAGAGGAGCCAGTGAATGAGAAGTTGAAAATAAAGGAACAGAACAGAGAGGACAAAGTAGTACTAGAAGAGATTGGAAGAGATGGAGACCATGTTTAGGTCTGGAAAGAAGGACCACCTCATTCTCTTAGGACAGCAATAGCAAAGATGGAGGGTGACGCTGAGATTATATGAGATTTATAATTGGAAACAAAAAGACATTTGATAAGAATGGTCTAATTTTTTCCCCCACAAAATAAGTCAAAGTTCTTGTTGAAAAGAAGGAAAAAGAAGATATAGATGGTTTTGAAAGGAAAGAGGAGGTTTAACAGCTGTGGTGGAGAAAAAGGATACATAGACAATAATTGAGATTGGATAACAAATTTATTGGTCCATTTTTAAGACTTTAATAGAGCTCAGCAATCAGGCAAGCAGAAGAAGAGGGTGGTAGATGAGGAAAGTAATCCAAATAAGTTGGAGTTTGGAAAGGAGAATTCACTCACAAGTTAAGGATAGTAAAGTTGAACCAGTTAAGAGATTTTGATGGGAGGAAAGTGAGCCCAAACCTGAGGGGATAACCTGGAATAAGATAGAGAGGTGGGTTTTAGAATATTTTTAGGAAACATGAGGTACAAAAACAACTGTAAAGACAAGAAGTGATAACAGGGGAAAATTAATGGATTGAGGTGATAAGAGCAAAGGTATAACTTATCTATGTGTGGCTGAGGTGGAATAAAGGTATGGATCATAGAAGTTGAGAATGATAAAAAGCAAGGGTTAAGAGACAATAATATATAAGCTGAAATCCAAGCATTAGGACAGGGACTGGTAGGCAAAGAAAGAGTATTATCATGAGCTGGTAGTGAACTCCAAATCCTGGTTGAGTGATGTTTATGGATTAAAGTGAACTTCATAAGAGAGGTTACTAAATGATGATAATATATGAATGAATACCTTCCAAAGACCTTCTACAAAGGGTTAGCACATCAATAGCTGTTTTGTGGATTTCACACATGTTGAATACAGGAATTCATAAATTCATGTGACTTACTTCTTTTTGGAATCTCTCCAGGGTAAGTTTTCTTTGCATTTGGTCCTGTACCCAAGGATCAGCTGCATATTCAGTTTCTAAAAGGGAAGTCCAACAATTTGCTGCATCTCTCTTTGTCTTGGTAAGGACTATACGAACCATTTTTCTGTCCTCTAAGAGAAAAATCACAAATTGTGAAATTGTTTTTCAGAATCCTTTAAGTTAGCATGGGAGTTTTTTCCCAACAAACTTCAGTTGCTATGTTTTTAAAGATGCAAGGAGAAAATAATATGGTTTACAGGGAGTAGGGGTGAGAAGTTGCTGATCCAGAAATAATATATGCCAAAAATTTGCCAAATTGAGTTTTCAAATGTAGGAAATATACTTACCTAATGTCCATGTTCCCTCATCAGCTATTGTAGAATCAAAGAGTTTGCCCTGAAAAGAGAAATTTGCAAGATTGCCCTAAATGCTGCAATCAATTTAAAAAATTTTTTTTATGATTTAATATATACATCATGATTTTTTCAATCCCTCAGTAGTCTCAGAAAGGCAAAGTAGTAAAATGGATAGTGAGACAGCCTTAGAAAGAGGAAGATGACACTGGAAAGGAGGACCATCTCATTCTCTGAAACAGCAATAGCAAGGATGGAGAATGTTGCCAAGGCAGGGGGAATTGATAGAATTTATTGGGAGATCCCTATACTAAGGAAGTCACAAGTCAAGACCAAAATAAAAACAAAACATACCTCAAAGAATTTTATTATGCTGATGTAGATTCATCATATTGATAGGTATTGGGACAGACTAAATGTATTCTTGCCATGATACAATAATAAACTTATAGTAAACTGGATGGAGTTTGAGGATGGTCCCTTCTGCACTTAAGGACAAGTGTGGATGGAGTGAGATTTGTATCACTGAAGAAAATATCCATACATCAATCAGAGTATAATTGTTTTTTTTAAAAAGCCATCAAATTTTTATCCATTTACATAATTTCTCTACAAAGAAGGCTGTAAGAAAACTTTCCTTAACATTTAGGTTTTTAAAACTCTTGGTGCAGAGGGACTGAACTCTTTTTTTAAAACCATGCCTATGGAACCAAGTAAAATTGTACTAATAAAGAGTCTTTCTAGGACATCCTGTTTTTCAAAAGTTGGGTAAGTACTTCAGGTCACTTCTTTGAAAAGCCATAAAACTAGTATGACTTTATAAAGAAATAACCTTATAATACCTTACAGAGGGCCTGAATATTCCTTCAGAGATGAACATGTAGATTTGAACTCAATCCAGAGAACTTCTGTCATTGAGACACAAGTGAATGGATGCCCCAAGCTTCCCTTTTCCCTTTCCTAAAATAACTTTACTAATAAACAGTTGTCTGTTGAGAAAGCTATAATTAGAATGGGTATTAAAAGATATGTAGAGTTTTGTTACATAAAATTAAAAATGTTCTAAAAGAATACCACCCTATCCTACCTCCTTTTTAAACTACCTGCTAGCTAGATCAAAAAACAACTTTTAAGAAATGTAAAGTAAGAGCCTTCTTATCTGAGAAGACATTTATGAAGAAGCCACAATCTCCTAAGTTTTTAATGTTTTAAAATAAGGAAATTTTTCTAGAAGTCATGTGAATCCATAAAAGGCTGAAATTACCGTATAATTTTGTTAAATCAGTGTATTTTATATAAATACCCCCCATTTTTGCAGTACTCAAGGTTTTTATGCATTTAAAAAAAAGACACCTTCTGAAATTCAATTCAATGAACATTAACTACCCAGTATGTACAAAACCTATAGCTAGGTGCTGAATAAGAAAATAAGTTCTGGTAAGATATTAGCCTTAATCTTTCTTATACATCCAGACAGAGGAAGAAATTTAACTCATTTTAAGAACTGAATTCAAAGGGGAAAAAGTCCTTTGTTGTTTGTGCCATGAAATGCCTTTGCAATTAATAAATGAATGGGTACAAAAATATAATGTATTGTATAGATGTTAGATTCTAAGTCATAAGTTCATTTGGTACCTTTTCACAGAAAAAGTCAGTTTAGAGCAAGTTGTTGGGGAGGGAAGAAAAAATGTTTGGAACATGATGGCCTTGAGATTACCATAGGATATAATCAAGTAAAACTGTCCCTTATAAAAGCTGGCAAATGTGAGACTGAAGAGCTAAAGACTTGAGTCATTTGCATCTGGATGAAATGTTATCAAACTCAAATAGAGTTCACTAAATAGAGCTCACTAAACAAGTGGTCTAAAAGGATCCCTTCTGGCTACACATTTATTGATTTAGAAAACCACATACAAACATTATCTGTGTTAGATTGCATTTTTGTGGATCTCTGCTATTTGACACTTTTGATCTGGTAGGGCCCAGGAAGACACCCTTAGTTATCAGAAAGTAGTTGGATGACAAAGATAATGTTCAACCTGCCACTGTACGTGAGTATGTGATACGTATCAACCAGACTGGATCAGTGTGGAGCTCGGGCAGCTGTAGACACTGCAGTTTCAAGAACAAAGAGATGAGCAATTCACAAGAGTCCTCTAAGTCATCTTCCAAACGTTCCCACGGTAACTCTGGGCATCTGACATCTTTGTTTCAGGGAGTATGAGGAAGTCTACCAGAAAAGAAGCATCCTCTTCCATAGCTCAAAAATCCGTGTCTGATAAGGTTGCAGTAGCGTTGGAATAAAAATAATAACAATAATACTGTTTCCTCTGGGGAAAGTTAAGAAATCTCTACCCCTAAGCCTGGACGGCCATGGGCTTGCTGCGGCCCCACAACACCAGGGGTCGATCCCTTGAGGCTGGGGCTCGCGGTACGGGAGAAGGGCCGTCCCTACCTTGAGGATCTCCCGGCCCCGCACCGCTAGTTCCACATGCCGACTCTGCAGACCACACTGGATCTCCTGAGCACGAGTGCCTGGTGGCACCTGGACCTCGATGAACACCTCCTCCAGGGTCTGGTACCACTGGCCCCAGGGTGTCCCACAAGGCACCACCCCGCTCCGTTCCTCAAACGGGGCAGACATGCTTCGCTCGGTTCCCAGTCAAGCCTCTCTGGCTGCCAAACGAGGTCACTCGGCGCAGGCCCAGAAACGTCTCGGCCAGCCCTGCCCAGAAGTCATGGCGCACGCGCAAAGATCGGTGTAGTTCGGGCGGAAACCATAAATTCCTCAAAGCGGCGACCATCTTGGTAACTGGCAGAGCTGGACGTGAGAGAGTTGATAGTCTGAAAAGACCTAGGAGAGGAATTTGAACAAAAGGAACAAATAATGGAAATGTTAGGAAAAGGAAAGCGGCTTAAAGATGGGAAAGTCAGATAAAATTCATTACGCTTTCAGAAATTCAGTTGAAATCAATCAAAAACATTATCGTGAAGTGCGCTTGCGCACACTCCATCAGCGCGCATAGCTTCCGAAGCCATTCCGGAATTGACGATTCCAAGCCCCGCTCCTGGCCGAGCTCCTTACACGCCCAGCGCTGCACGCCGGCCCGCTTAATTGGTGGGCCGGAGAAGTGTCTGCGCATGCTCCGAAGGGCTTCCTGCGTGGATTGGTTGAAGTGGAAGGAGTAAACGTTCCGATTGGCTCCTCCTGCTGAGCTTTTCGAATTCAAGTGAGAAGGCTGCGGTTGCTGGGATCTCTGCTGTCCCTGGAGCCTGCTTCTGGTCCTGGACATGTCCTTCCCTAAAGCTCCGCTTAAACGCTTCAACGACCCTTCGGGTGCGTATGGAGGAAAGCCTGAGAGCCCGCTGGTGGGGAAGCTTCCAGTAACTAATTTGGAGTCAGAGACCAGGGTCATTTCTCTTCTTCATGATCTAGATCCTTCTTTAATCGTAATCCAAGCCTAGGGAGGGAGAAGAACTGGAACCTCGAGGCCCTAAATTGCTGCTAGGTTAATGCTGTGATTAATATAGACCTCTGTTTACCTCTGCACATGTAGAGCCTGTATTTGATTGCTTTCTGGGAGGGGGAGGGAGAAAAATGTAAACTAAAAACCTTGCAAAAAAATTACTGGTGAAAACTTTGCATGAAGTTGGGAAAACAAATAAAGATAATTAAATTGAAAGAAAATTTGGTAGGAGTTTGCTGAGAGAGAACAAGTAGAGATTTATTATTACCTCTCAATGAATTGTGTCAGAGGTTGTGAGTTTTGGGTCCTAAAGCTAACTTTATCCTTTTTGTGTATCTCAAAGTCATTTTCCACCTCTTGAGTTTCATTTTCTTCATCTGCAGCATAATTCTATCAAATTAGGTCAGTGATTCTTAACCATCTGTGTGTGTGTGTGTGTGTGTGTGTGTGTTTGTTTGTATGTTTGCAAATGTGCATGATAAACATCTTTGGCAGTCTGATGAAGCCTATCAGTCCCTTTCCTGAATGTTTTAAATACATAAATTAAAATACATAGTATTACAAAAGAAACACATTACATTGAAATAAAGATATCACTGTTTCCCACAATCTTTAACATTTTTATTTAAAGTTTTGAGTTCCAAATTCTTTCCCTTCATCCCTGAGACAGTGAACAGACATAGATTATATATGTGCAATTATGTAGAACATTTCCATATCAGTCATTTTGTATAAAAAGACTTAAAAGGAAAAAAAAATGAAAGTGAAGAACAGCATCTATAGTCAATATCAGTTCTTTCCCTGGAAGCAGATTATAGACTTCATCATTACCCGTTTGGAATTGTCTTGGATCATTGTATTGCTGAGATTAGCTAAATCAATCTAATAGCATTGCACTTCTAGTATACATATTTCCCAAGTTTTGTTCACTATGCATCAGTTCATGTAAGTCCAGATTTTTTCTGAAATTATCCTCCTTATCCTTTAATATAGCACTATAATATTCCATTATAATCATATACCATAGCTTGTTTAGCTATTCCCCAGCTGATGGGCATCCCTTTGATTTATAATTCTTAAGCCACCCCAAAACGAGCCATATGAATATTTTTGTACAAGCAGGTCCTTTCTCCCTTTTTTTTTTGATATCTTTGGGATATAGCCCTAGAACTGGTATTACTGGATCAAAGAGTATGCACAGTTTTATGTTAAAAAAAAAATTAAAGCTAGATCTCAGGTAAAGGATTCCTGGATTACTTGAGCTTTAAAGATCACTCTGATCGTGCAAACCCAGTGACACCTTTTAGCGCTTTAGGAATCTGAAAGGTAATACAAAGAAGGATTTGATCTGTTTTTATATTTGCAAGTATAGAATTTTGAGAGGTAAATTTCAGTGGGAAATAAAGAGGAAAAAAAGTTATAGCTGTCCCAGAAAGGAATATTTCAAGAAGTAGGCCTTGAAGCTAGCTGGCAAGGTATTTAGAGTTGGTATTTGGCTTGGAATCTGGAAATCCTTCAAATAATTCCCCAGTCACTTCCTAAGCTATATGATCCTAGGCAAATCACTTAACCTCTTTCTGTCTTAATTTCTTCATCTGCAAAATGGGGATAATAACAGCATCAACCTCAGAGGATTGTTGTAAAGATAAAGCCAGATAATATTAAGAGCTTTGCAAACCTTAAACTGCAAATATAAATTTAAACACTATTATTATAAATGGGTACCTTCTTACTGAAGGTCTGTAAGTGGAGTCTGGAAGACCATTTGTCTGAGGTGTTATAAATAGAATCCATTTCAGGTATAAAGTGAATCCTATGACCCTTGAAGTTTCTTCCAACTCTGAGAATTTAGGATTCTGTGTTGTTCCTACAATTTATCTTTTTTTTCCTCTCTACCTTGGAGAGTATTATAGTTTTTTTCTTTCCTAGTCATTTCACTGTGTTTAAAGTGTTTTTAAAAAATCACTTGATGTAAAATACACATCTTATTTAGTTTATATTTAATAAGTTTTCCTTAACAGATCTGTCTGAGGAAGTATTGTTTTTCTTATAGTTGTGACTCTTAGATGCCTGGTACCCAAAGAACTATGTTAGCTTGCTAGTGGCACATTTCTTTTGGCTTAAGGCCTCATTTATCAATTCCTTCATTTGTAGGGATATTTGTGACAAACTAAAATCAACAATAGGTCTTTTGTAACAGTAATTTTAGTAATGTAAAGTCCCACAGCAAATATTACTTAATGACTTTATATTCTATACAGAAGTTTCTATTTGAAAATTCCTATCTTGAATTAAATAGTGCCCTATGATTCTCAGTATCTACAAACAGCTGGTAATATTTTTTAATGTAAAGAGAAACAAATGAGCAGCTCCATTTTACAAATGCCACTTTTGCCTCTAATAATCTCCTATTCCTTTCCTATATTTTATCCTATAATATGATAAATTATAATTGGATGTTTGATTTTGTTATTTTTAGGCTGTGCACCATCTCCGGGAGCTTATGATGTCAGAACTTCAGAAATACCAAAAGGACCTGTATCTTTTGAGAAATCACAACGATTTAGACATTCTCAGGGTAATAATACCTTCCAGATTGAAAGAGACAAGTTATATATTTTTTAAATACATTTTTCCCTATATTTTTCAATCTTTCTCAGTTCTTAATACTTTTTTCATCCTAAAATTTCTTTGTATTTGCTTATCTATGTACAAGTTGTTTTTCTTTCAATAGAATTTAAACTCTTGAGGATGTTTCCTTTTTGCTGCTACATCCCAGCACCTAGCATAGTGATTTGCACATGGTGGGGCCACTTAAAATGCTTGACTAATTAAATAATAGCCTAAAGTTTTAAAATTTGGAAACTATAATTTAGAGAGATATTTGGGTATTTCTGAAAGCTAGACATCAAAACTGCAGGCAATTCTTATATACAAAACTAAGTGAATTATGAAGGCTTACATTGCTCTACACTTGACATATTTTATAAATTTAAGTACTAAACCTGGCATGTAGTGTAACAGCAACACAAAGCAATAGGGACTCCAATGAAATTGTCATGCTTTTCCCTGACTCTTTCATTTCTAATAGGTTTAGTCAGAATACAATTAGGAACTGTAAGAAAAAAAATTTGAGTAAAGATTTTTGAATTTTTATTATGGTTCAAAAAGATTAAATTGAGCTACTAGTTATTGATATTTCAAAACTAGTATAGATGCCTTATATTTAAAATATTTAGAATACTATTGAGAATTCTGTGTTCCTTCATTTATATTTAAACTTTAATTTTTACAGCAGCTTCTATGGAAAATCAACAAGGTCTTGATAAAGACAAGGATAAGTCTATATCCACAACTATAAAACATCTGAAACCTATGAGATTAAAGGTAAGAAATTTTACATGATAGTTATAAAGCAAATAAATAATGAAAGCTATCATTGACTGATTGATATAGCCTGTATGACTTAGAGTTGTTGTTCAAGAAAGCAGTGAAAAATCTATTCTAGTATCTTTTTTTGTAGTAAAGCTTTTTTGTAAGTTCATAAAATAATTTTCTCTTTAAGATCTTCAGTACAAATTCTGTTCTAGCCAGGGTTATGTATATTTTGTTAAAATGTGCTTATTAATTCCAAATGGTCTTATTTTTCAGTTTTTATTATAAGATTGAAATTTCACAATTCTTGATATTGCTTTAAAAATTGTGGGAGCAATATTTGTATTCTAAAATTGTAGTTATTGGGGCCTGTGTGTTTATAGATTTGTATACATATGTGTATTTGATATAGGGATGTGGACATAGATTATACATGTGCAATTATGTAAAATAATTCCATATTGATCATGATCATGGATGGAACAAGACCTCGTTTAAAGTATTTATTGAAAATCTAATCCTATTATCACTAATGAATTATAAGAATAGATGGTGCTTAACATAAATTCTGTAGTCTATGTATATACAAGATGTTGTGCTCTTATTGAAGAACACAATATGACAGTGGAAAGAGTACTTAACTTTGAGTCATTTTCAAATCCTTCCTTATCTACTTGGTGTAGATGGTTGTGGGAATGGCAGGCCCCTTCTCTAAGAATATTATTCCCCTGGATAATGATTATAGGATTATGCTAGTGACAGTTGGAAATCATGGTGATTTTAGAGCATAAGGAGGATCTTCCATTGTTTTCAAGGAAGGGAGGTAGTGAAGGTGGTTTGGCCTATCTGGCATATGTTGCCCCTTGTCTTCCTCAGGATGTTTTGCTGTTTCATTTAGATTAGCTTCCCTGTCTTGTGGTGGTATTTGGTGGTAACAGGAATGGTAGATTCCTTTTCTATGGAGGTTCCTTCCTTGGATTATGAGAGCATTGATACCAAAGATTATGGTGTATAAAAATTGATTTAAAAATTCTTTAGGTCCTGTAATATATTTTGTAAAGGCAAAGAAAGGAATGTTAATCCTCATTCTAAACTGAACCTACAGCTTGACTAAAGACTCTAGTATTTGTCATCTTAATGCAGATATCATAGAGATAGGTTCAAGTTCCAACCCCCTAAGGTTCCAATTCCTCTTTGGGGGAATTAAAAGATTATTGATAACGGCAGCTAGTGACCCAGTGGATAGAGCACTGGCCCTGGAGTCAGGAGGACCTGAGTTCAAATCCTGCCTCAGACACTTAGTAATCACCTAGCTGTGTGGCCTTGGGCAAGTCACTTAACCCCACTGCCTTGCAAAAACCTAAAAAAAAATCCCAATTATTGATAATAGAGAAAGCAAGTCTTGAGATGTTTTCTTCCATTTCTGGATAAGTAACCTAGGAACAATTATGATTACATAAGATATTAGAAATCAATGCCTTGTACCTTAATTTAGAGTGAATAAAGGACTTTTAGTTCATACTTGAGTTGTTTTAAATTCTTTTCATGTCCTTTTATAGATTTAGTCTCTGGATACTAAAGTTCAAATTAATTGTTGTTTGATATAAGATTTCTTTTTCCCTTTAATGGCAGATTCTTTCTCATTCTCAAAATGTATTACTGCTCTTAGTTTTGTAATCAGAAACATTATTTATAGGGTTCTACTTAGTTACCTTTATTTATGTTAGTCTTTTTTTTCTTAGTTTTCTGCAAGGCAATGAGGTTAGGTGACTTGCCCAAGATCACACAGCTAGATTTGAACTCAGGTCCTCCTGACTCCAGGGCCGGTGCTCTAGCTACTGCATATCCAGCTGCCTCTGTTAGTATTGATTTTTAAAAATGTGTTGCAATCCCTCAGCACCAAAGTTTACAATTCTACTTGTAGTCTTGAAAGGTATAGGAAAATTGTCTCTGTTCTATGAATACTTTTCTTTCTTTCATTTATTATCTTTCTTCCAGTTTCGTTCTTAAATTTTTGCTCAGCTGGAGTTCTCACCCAGTTGCACTGTTGCTTCTCACTATTTTATGAAATAGTACTGCTCATAGTGTTCTACCTTTGGATTTTACAATGAATAATTTTTCAACCCCTTTTATATTTTTATTTAAATAGTTATATTATGCTGATTTTTTGATTCTACAAGTCAATGATCTGGTTGATTCAGGAATGATTCATAACAGTAATGAGTCTTTTCCTATATGTTAAAATCATTGCTTTCTGTTTTTGTTACTATGTTCAGTGCAATTTGCCCCCCCCCCCCGCCCCCAAAGCAGGTATTCATAATGAACTATACTTTCCAGTGCATTTCTTTGGTCATAGATCCCTGTGCTCAGCTTTGCTGTGCATGATCAAGTATATATTGATTGAATTTGGAGGGTCTTATCTAGTTATTGGTTGAATTCCTTGACACCTTCATACTTTGTTAAACATGGAGCCATATAAACTGCAGATGTTTTCATAGTAGGCTTTTTGTACATATTTATCATGAGCACTTAAATATAAGAACCAAATACAAATGAAATTATGTTTGGACATCTGATGAAACCTACTCTACTAACTTCGTTACTTTCCACTTTAAGGTGAATCTGTTTACCATCTTTCTAATAACCTACAACTATATTTTTTGGTTTCATTTCTGGCAAGAATGTCATTATTGACAGATTCCATTCTTCCAGTATTATGTCTCCTCACTTATTATTGAACATAAATCATATATATATAATACAACAGCTGAGCTGATGTTATAAAAGTCTCCAAACAGTATAATGCATAACTTCTCAGCTCCCATTGTCTTCTATTTTTGACCCTGGCACTACTGAAATGAGAAGGGCCAGCACTAGACTAAAAGTCATTTAGAAGTTTTTTTTGTTTGTTTTTTTTTTATTTGGGGGTTGTGTTTACCAAAGAATTTCTGGCCAGTTGATGATGAGCTGCTAGGCTGCTTGCTCCTTAGAATACAGGCCCAGGCAGTCCTCAGCATCCTCAGCAAAGTCTTGTCAAAGCTTGTACTTCCACAACTTTGAAGAACCTAGGTTTACCTCTGTCATGGTGGAGCACGATGAGTTCTCTAGATACAAAATAAATATGTAAAGTTAATTTCTCAAATATTTTTACCTTGTTAAATTATGCTTACTATTTATTATATCTTTTGATATTTTAATAGACAAAATCTCAAAGGGGTATTAAGGAGCCGAAAAAGCTGAAGATTCAGGAGAAAGAGGTAAAAAAAACCCCTTCATTTCTTTAAATGCAAAATAAAGCATATTTGAAAGATAGATTTTTTTAATTGATATTTTTTATTTTTTACCCAGAATTTCTCCTAGGTGTGTCTTGTCTCCACCTGTGTCCGTGCATATTTTGAAGGAGAGGGGGAAAGCTGGAAACAGCTTTATGAAAAGCTTTGAACACCAAACAGAGCATTTCATATTTGATCCTTGAGAAGCTGCTGGAGGAGTTTTTTTTGGGTGGGGAGATGAGAGGAAGGAGAAGAGAAGAGGAGAGACATGATCAGGAATGCATTTTAGGAAGATCACTTTGACATTTGAGTACAGGTTAGACTTGAGTAGGGAGAGACACCAGCAGTCTATTTCAGTAGTCAGGACATGAAATTCTGAGAGCTTATACTAAGGTGATGGTGGTGTCAGAGTAGAGAGAAGGGGGTGTTTTTGAAAAATGTTACAAAAGTAAAAACATCAGGCCTTGTCAGTAGTTTGGATGAGACAGTTGAGAGAGAATAAGTAGAGGATGACGCCCAAGTTGTGTAAGGGTGACTGTATGGATAATGGTATCCTCAACAGTCATAGGAAAATTAGGGAAAAGGGAGGACTTGAGGAGGAAAGATAATGAATTCTGATTTGTATATGTTGAGCATCTGTGGGATATCCCAATTTGAGATGTCCAATAGTTAGCTGGAGGACTAGGAGGACAACACAAGAAGTTAGGGTTGGATAAGGATAAGTTAACTTGTGAATCATCAGTAGAGAGAAAGAAGATAATTGAATCCAAGGGAGGTAATCAAGTAAAATAGTATAAAAATGAAAGAGAGCCTATGACATAACCATTTGGGTTACTCAAGGGTAGTGGGCATAATCTGGTTCAAAATGTAACAAAGAAAACTGAGGAGTGGTCAGATAGGTAGGAGGAGAAACAGGAAAGTATATTACAAATACAGGAAAATATCAAGAGGATGATCAAAAACTGCAGAGGTCAAGAAGGATGAAGACTGAGAAAAGACCATTGGATTTGGTAGCAAAGCAATCAATTTTGGAGAGAGGAATTTTAGTTGAATTATGAGATTAAAAACCAAACTGCTTAAGAATTAAAAGAGAGGGAAGGAGGAAGAATTACCTTTTGTAGACAACTTTCTCAAGGAATTTAGCCACAAAAATGAAAAGAGATGAATAGTGATGATTGAATCAAGCAAGGTTTTTTGGTGGGTTTTTTGAGGACAGGGAAGATGCAAGCATGTTTATAGGCTGTAGGTAAGCAGCTAGTAGATAGGGAGAGATTGAAGATAAGTGAGAGTGGGAATGATAGAATGGCCAGTCTCCTGGAGAATATGGGATGAAATGTCATGGAGAGGGCTTTACCTTATCAAGGAGGAAGACTGATTCATATGAGACAGGGTTTAGAACTGCAAAGGGTCTCTGTATACTAGAAGATATAAGAACTTTGTTTCCTTGTTTCTCTAGTTATTAACACAATATCTTTTCCATAATAACTGTTCAGTAAATGTATATGATGTAAGTATTGTTTCAGTGACTACTGATAAAATTATATGTATATATGTATATATATATATATATATATATATATATATACACATACATGTGAGAAGTTGACATCAATGACAGTCCTAAAGTTAAAGAAAATAATTTTCATGAAATAGATACATTGAAAAGTATTTTTGTGAGCTATGAGGTATCTGAAAGCTTATGACTAAACTATAAAAGTTAGAGCATAACAATTATTAGTATGATAACTTTGTATGATCTTATAAGTAAGAATATTTTTTTAAAGAAATTGGAGGAAGTTGTTTTGTATGGGGGAAAAAAGTTTAATTTAGACATTGAAACACTAAATTCCAGTCCATTTGAGCTACTAACTAGTTGTGTGACCTTGGAAGTTATTTCTGTTCTAGTACTATTTTTTTTTAAGGTTTTTGCAAGGCAATGGGGTTAAGTGGCTTACTCAAGGACACACAGCTAGGTAATTATCAAGTGTTTGTGGCCACCCCTCTAGTACTATTTTTAAAATTGTCTCTTAAGACCCCTTCTAGCCATATTAGTCTATGTATAATTCTGTGAGCCTTGAAATTACTTAATTGCTTCTAGAGATGAGACCTTGAACTTTGATAAATCTTCTTGTAAAACTATTTTAAATTGTTAAGTCCTGTTGAGAAAAAAAAGTTGATTCTGATTTGTTCAAATTGTTGAAAATACCTTACTAAGAAGTGAGTGGAATATTCCCTCTTAAGAGTTAATATTCCTAGAGAGGTCCTCTCAGGGTTAAAAATCATTAAAACAAAGACAGACTATTACCCTTAGACTCTTCTTAGAAGAAAAGAGGGAGAGAGGCCTTGCATTCTCAGTCAGTCAGACACCCTCCCAATTCTGTTAGGGAGGGAAACAGTGGACTATTTCCAGAAAGACCTTGCATTCTGGCCAGACACCCTCCTGATTCTGTTAGGGAGGGAAGTACTAGAATACTTTCAGAGAAGAGACCTTGCATTCTTAGTTAGCCACCTGTTTGATAATAGACTAGGAGAACAGTAGACTGCCTTCTCTTGTTTGATGATAAGTACTAAATTAAGAAGATAGTCGAGTTTCTTAGAAGACCTTGCATACTCAGACATTAATTCATTTAGATAGACAACAAAATGACATTAGAAATCTTCTTCCGATATCCTCACCATCTGGATGGTGAGGTAATATTCTGTGAAAACATTTTATTCTTCTCTTTGTTACCAGGTCATTTTTTTCACATAAAGGTTGTAACTCTGAAAACCTTAACCAATCGGGTTGGAAGAGAGGGAGCTAGGGATGGGGGAATCGTGCTAGGTCATATAATCTTGCTTGACCGTCACCTCGGGGCAGCTCCTTGATCTTTGCTACCTTTGTGAGAATTGGAATATGCCCTTTTCTTGAGAAAAGCCAAAATAAACTTTCTTTTTAGCTCAGAGGAGTCTATATTTCTTTAAGTGGATTTCTATCCCACACAGAAGTAAGATACATTCTAAAGTAAAGGAATATATATGTGGGAAGTTTGTACTAGATGACTGAAATAGGTAGAATTTAGATTTTATTATATATGAAACTCAGTTTGTGTTCATTTACATATATGAAACTTATTTTTCATTCATATGATTCTAGATACGTGCCCTAGTGCAAGAGCGTGGTGTACAGGATAAAAATCTTCATGATCTGGAAGCAGAGCTTGAGAAGATGGAAGCTAAGCTAAACATAGCAGTCAGAGAGAAAATATCTCTCTCAGCAAATATTGCATCTTTGGAAAAGCAGGTTATTGAATTAACTAGAGCTAATGAACTACTAAAAATAAAGGTATTTAGGCCTTAAATTAAATTCAAGTTATTTTTATATGTCAGTAGTGTTATAAAATATTTGTTGCTAAGATTAGTCAAATATAAAAGTTGCTCTAGTAATGATCATTTTTCTTACTTTATTTTTTAAAAATATAGATTTTTAACAGTTTTATTGGATATTTGTATTAGATTAGGAATAGCCATGCTTTACAAATGAAAAATATATTTATATGTCTTGGAAAATTTTTATTTTATGGATGTTTTCTATGTTTACACTAGCACATGACATTGTAACTCATAAGACTCATGGTAATCATCATTAAGTAGTTCCTCAAAATCCTACCTTCCCCCTCCCCCCTGCCATCTTTAATAAGAATGACTGTGAAGTCTGAAAGAATTTCAAATCAAACATAATTGGTCCATTATTTATTGAGCATCTTCTATGTGAAAGATGTTGCTAGGTAGACAATGTGCTTTGAAATTAATACACATGCAGAGTTTTAGAGTTTCATGACTAATTATTGGCACTATAATTTATAGCTTAACTTTGTTTTTTCTCTTTAAATAAAAGTAATGTTGTATATTGTCTAATAATTTTAATTTGTATATACTTTAATGTTTGAAGAGTGTTTTTCATATATTAATTCATATGGGCCTCACAACAACCCTGTGAGTTAGGTACTATTATATCTTCATTTTATAGATGAGAAAACTGAAACATATAGATGTTAAACTATTTACCCAAGGTTACATAGTAAGTTTCTGGGACAGAATTTGAACTTAGGGCTTCTGGACTTCAGATCTTACATTCTATACATTGTATCATCTAACTATTTCACTATTATACAGTTTCTTGAATAATGTATGCCTACATTTTTCCTTCAAATAGTTTTGTTCTGATATATAAATATATAATATATATAATATCTCACTATTATTTGCTCAGTGTCCCAGGTGCCTTTCTTCAGTTTGGGAGACCTTCCTTGTATGGAGTAACATCAACCACCTGTCTTCATACCCTGGCCATTCTTAAGCTTAAGGGAAATTTTTTTTTCCTTAGAAAGATTTTATTTATTTTGAGTTTTACAGTTTTTCCCCCATTCTTGTCCCCCCCCAAAGGCATTCTGTTAGTCTTTACCTTGGTTCCATGTTATACATTGATCTCAGTTGAATGTGATGATAGAGAAATCACATCCTTAAGTAGAAATATGAAGTATGAGATAGTTAAATTACATAATAAAATAACGGGTTTTTTCCCCCTAATTTGAAGGTAATAGTCTTTGGTCTTTATTCAAAGTCCATAATTCTTTTTCTGGATACAGATGGTATATTACATTGCAGATAACCCAGAATTGGCCCTGGTTGTTGCACTGATGGAATGAGCAGGTCCAAGGTTGATCATCACCCCCATGCTGCTGTTAGGGTATACAATGTTTTTCTGGTTCTTCTCATCCTGTTCATCTGCAAATCCTTCCAGGCTTCCCTGAATTCCCTTCTCTCCTGGTTTCTAATAGAACAATAGTGTTCCATGACATAAATATACCGCAGTTTGTTAAGCCATTCCCAATTGAAGGACATTTACTTTTCAATTTTTTGCCACCACAATCAGGGCTGCTATGAATATTGTGATTTTTTTTTACCCTTTTTCATAATCTCTTCAGGGTATAGACCCAGTAGTGGTATTGCTGGGTCAAAGGGTATGCACATTTTTGTTGCCTTTTGGTTATAATCCCAAATTGATCTCCAGAAAGGTTGGATGAGTTCACAGCTCCACCAACAATGTGTGTCCCAGATTTCCCACATCCCTTCCAACAGTAATCATTGTCCTTTCTGGTCATATTGGCCAGTCTGAGAGGTGTGAGGTAGTATCTCAGACATGCTACCTAAGGGAAATCTTTTATTAAAAGAGATGAGAAAACTAAGGCCCAAAGAGTCTAAATCAATGATCCAAATTCACCAGACTTGGTTAGAGCTGGATGGTGAGCCCAGATCTCCATCTTTAGTTCCTTTCTACTCTTTTATAGTTTTTTCCAGACTGACAAAAATCTGTATTTCTTTTCTTCCTACTTCTTTTGATTATGCTGCTAATTAAACAAATAGAGCTTTATTCCATCTTCTTACCATGAAAATTAAATAAAAATTTTAAATTTATTTCTCCTTTTAAAAAGTTACTGATACACTTAACCCACTGTTTTGCAAAAAACAAAAAAAAGTTTCCGATTTTTTGTTCCCCTTTCTTCTACTGCTTCCTCATGGGCCAGTGTACCAAAATAAGGAGAATTACCTATTCATGATTTCAAGAGATAGTTATATTACAGGGATGTTATGCAATCACTGAATAAGTTTATATCAAAAGCAATGTATGGAGTTAACTAATTTCTGAAAAACTTTATTTTTTAATAATTTTGAAAACTTATTAGAGTCAATAGATCATTTCCTGTGAAAATGCTTATAGAAGATGATTTGAATTAGAGTTCTCTTCTATTTCTATTTTTAGCTAAAAATATTTTTATCCCAGGTTTGTACAATATAATCTCTGATCATTTAGAACCAAGCAAAAGCTGTCTACAAGAAAATCACCTTAATTTGTAAACATGACTTAGAATCCATATTTTCATTATTAGAATTTTCAATTAGAGGATGGATTTTAAGTACCCCAAAAGGGATATTGTAACTATAAAGAATTCTAAGAATTTCTTAAAGTTATGCTTTATTTGAATGATCTAAATACATCTCTACTAAACATTGATTCATATTGGTTTTGTTTGTTACATACATGTTTAGAGCTGAAGAGGTAATTTTAATCAATAATATTTTTAAGGAAGCAAATAGGTCTGCTTTGGAATCTTAAAAGGAACAGTGCAGAACAAAGAGTAAACTATTGCCTAAATAGCCTTTAAGCAACACATCAGGATGTCCAGTAGTATGAGTGACAAAGTAAATAAAGAATGAGACATTCTGTATGATCAGTAATATCAAGTAATATCAGTAATATCAAGCTGCTCTATCATTTGAAACATCAACTGATTGTCCCTATTGCAGTGTAATTGAAGAAGTGTCTACCCTTATCATAGTGAGGTGGACAAGAAACTGCTTTGTAAAATTTAATGGTTATTGTAGCTAAAATACTTTTTGAATTTTAAATTGTTTTTAGTTTTCTGAAGATGGTAACCAGAAGAAAATAAGTCATCTAAGCTTAGAGTTAATGAAACTGAAGAATAGGATTAAAGCAAAGAAAGTGAGTATTGTTTATCCTGATAAGGTTTGTATTGTTAAAACCACAAGAGCTTTTTCCTATCACCAACTGTCATTTTATTGTTTAGAATATTATTGATAAACAAGAAGGGATGGAAATCAAACAATGTACAGCACAAAAGGAAGACCTTCATGATTCTCAGGAAAACTTGGCACAACTTGAGGAAAAACTGTAAGTTGTTAAAATAAAATCTAAAGGCCTTGTCTCTTATGTTTGATAATATTCCTGTCTAGCAGTGGGCAAAATCAATTTAAATGAAAGTCTCTGTTGGACTGTTTTTCATCATTTCCGTGCATGTTGATGGAATTATTGTCAATATTTCCCAAACTTGCTCCTTTCCACTGGAATATTTATTTGTCCCTATTGATTTGAACTATATAGATGGAATGTTAAGATTTTACTATCCGTTTAGAGAGTTTAGATTTTGGTGTAAGCCATGTTTAACTGTTATATATGTATAACTTTCTCTGTAGGTCCTGAATTCTTCTAAAACATTTAGCTCTAAGCTATTCAAAAGGTTATACACTGATTTTAGATCATAGTCTAATAATTTATTTAATTTTTAGAAAATATTTAATTTAATGTAAAACTCTACCTTGGCCGTAATTTTTATTTAGACTATATTAAAATAGCATGTGTCCCATCATTTTTTTTATAGTATTACTACAGAAAAAGAAAAGTTTGAAGAAAAATTAGAAATTGAAAATCTCTTGGAATACTTTACAGAAATCAGGTAATGTAAATAACTTCTCAAGTGTTACTTATTTAGGAAAATACTTTCTAATTGAATCTAATGAAGCTTGTGTTTCTTCCAAATTCATTTTAATAAAGCTCTACCTCAGATCAAGTGGAGAAATATAAGTTGGATGCTGTCAAGTTGGAAGAGACTTTGAATCAGAAAAATCAAGAGATTCTGATCCTTAAGCAGTCTCTGGATGAAAATGTGGATGTGTTATCTAAAAAAATTAAAGACCTGAACACTAAATGTCAGATGCTTGAAAAACAAAAAGGTACAATTATTCACAGAAATGATAATTTAAAATTATCCAAAAAAGAATTAAAAGAAAAAAATAGTGCTACATAAAGCTGAATGACCAATGAAGTAAAATATATGCTACAGGCTCTTTGTAAAAAATATTTAAACCTTTAATAATGTTAGTTCTCTAATATGTGATGACATAAATGGCATGAATGTGATTCATTAAAAGTGCTTAAAAACATTTAATTCTTGATTTTCTGATGGGGTGATAAATAAAAACTATTAATTTTAGTGAATTTATTAGTTATAACATTTTTCAAGCCATGAAATGTCATAGTAGGCACAAATGTCTTTTTGAGTATATTACTATGATATAGTAATGTATCATTAATTGAATTTAACTTTTTCTAACTTTGGTAATTTATTCTTGGCATTAATGTCTATAAGAGGACTCCTTTCAGAATTTTAAAAAGGTTTTTAAAAAAACAAAACGCACCTCCTGTTAAGAATTTTAATGTATAAAGTGATAATTGTCGGTATTAAGTAATTTTTTCTAGTACATTTTATCAACCTAATTAGTACTACAGTTATACTTCTTTACAATTATTGAATTATTCAAACATATTTACTTCTTTCCTATTTGGTCTGAAACAGTAAAAATATACTATGTAATTCTTTCTAAAGACTTAAGTGAATGAATTATATTGTTCATGAAGAAACAGGTCAAATAATTCAGAATATTTAAAGCAATTGGATTTTTTAAAAATAAGTATTTAAATATATTTAAATAGTACAAAGAAATTAGTGGACTATTAATGTGACACTTTATCCATTCACATACAATGCTTTATCTAGTTATAATGTTTTAGAAATGTCTTTAATAGGGGAACTTGACAGGCAAGACAAAGAACAAGAACAAAATCTCACTTCTGAGATAATAAGCTTGAAAGAAAGAGTAACTCTAGAAAAACAAGAAAATGAAAAGCTGAAAGAAAGGCAGAAAGAAATTGAATCACATCTGCAACAAGAGCAGGTAAGAACTTGCTTGTTCTCCAAGATAAAGAACTATTGCTCTAGTAATTCTTGGGTTTAATGTTCATTGTTTATGCTGCTTGATTCTACCTTTATATGTATCTTTCATTGTGGTTTACCTATATGTAAGAATAATTTGAAATGATGTTGTTTGTTCATAGGAATTGTCCTCTAGTCTTAATCAGAAGCTTTGTCTATTACAAGAAGAGTTAATTAATGAGAAAAATCTTTTTCAAGAAGAATTAGAAGAAGCATTAATTGAGCTAGATAAATTGCAACAAAAGGATGAACAAGCTAAAAGACTGGTGAAACAGATGGAAAAACAGAATGTATCTAGAGCTAGAGAGCTCCAACTTTTAGAAGAAAAACTTAAAGGGTGTGTAGTCTTTAATTTAGTTTTAAAGTTGAAATTAAAAATAAACAATTCTATGCCTTGATTCTTATGCATTACATATTTTAACTGATCTCTTGAGAGAGTCAAGTTCTGAAATTATATGGGTTTTTTTTAATAATTTGATTATATAGAACACAGGTCTAGGAGTTGAAAACCTTGAGTTCTAGTCCTTTCTCTGCTGTTAACTAGCCCAGATGGGAGGGTAGGTGATAGGTTCTTAATTCTGTTGTTATTGCCTTTGGTTTCATTTATTTTTCAAACACATTTTGTAATTGAACTTTTACTGCAATTTTATTTTGGCTCTGCCTAGTTTCCCAAATGATTTTTGGTTTAATAGTGAGTATATTTTAAAACCTAAAAACTTTTCATTTTGGTATTATTGTCTATTTTTGGTATCTTAAGAAGCATGTGAAACTTTTTTCAAAAGGTTGATTCATTTTTAAAGCTAGTTTTTGAACTTTTTCATTCTGTTCTTTGTTTTATAGCGATCTCTTTTCTCAAGTCCTTGAGTAATAACAGTTCCTAGGAAAAGTTACTGTTATAATGATGCAAAATATCCTTGTGAGTTTCAAAGAAACTTTCAGTGAAATGTCTTTAAGCCAAATGTTTCCTTTTTTGTTACTCCATGCTCTTGCATAATTTAACCCTAGCAATTGTTCTTGAGAGTCTCTTTTTGACAAAAAAAAAACCCATCAGTTTTATCTTTTTTTCCTCCCCCAAGAAAACAGGATGAAATTGAGAAAAACAATGAAGCCTATTATCAGGACTCTGTTCACTGGCAGAAAAAATACAATGACACATTACAAAGTCTCAAAGAAATCACTGCTGAATTTGAAAGGTATCTTATCCACCATCCATTTTCTCAAATTTTGATGCACCTTAAGCTTCACAGAAGCATAGTGTTGAAAGAATGATATCCCAAATATTATTATTATTATTATTATCTTTAGGATATTTGAATCTTTAGTTATCAGTGTATATTTATATTACAATCCTCCTTCTCCATCCTATGTACATCAGATAGGTTTTGAACTATGCAAGTTGGCAGGATTGTAACTTGTCATTGTACAATGGCTAAAAGAATTACCTTGATTTCTTTTTTTTTTTGATTAAGCCATAAAGAAACAGTGACTGAAGAGATGATGAGTCTTAGGTATGAAAATTCATCACTACAGACAAAGGTTTCTGAAGCAGAAAAAACAGTTGAATTTATTCAGCAACAAATGTTGGAGATTCAGCAGGCTAAAAATAAAAAGGATGAAGAATTTGCAAGGTAGGGCCACCTACACACTTAATTTCCATAGGGAGAAAGTACTAAACACCATACTTACATAAGCCTTGTTACATTTCATTTTTGCATTATAACTCCTTCTTGTCTTATTAGATGACATCAGTAATTTGCATGATGAACCCAGAATAGTAGAATCCACATTCATCCCTTTTCATAAGAAAGACATTAGGAAAGATTTAAATTAAGGACTTTTGTTATCAATTAGTTCAAGCATTGAATTGCTGTACATGCTATTTAGTAAGTTTATGAGATTTTACTTTGCTTCTATGAATTTTAATATTCAATTTTTTATAATAATTAAAATGAAAATGAAAATCATGCATATATGACTTTCAGTTTCACATGAAAAGACTAGCATATTTACTTGCTTTTATATCTGCCTCAAATCTAAGGATACTTCTAGATATGCAGAGTAAATTGACACGTAAAGAAGAAGAAATAAAAGAAGCAACAGCTTCTTCTCTAGAACAGATAGCTGATTTACAGAACAAACTCAAGCAACAAAGTGAAGACTTTAAGAAACAACTTGAGATGGAAGAAACAAGGTAAGGTCTTGCAATACAACTATACACCACATTAGAAATATGTTACTTATTGTTATTTAGCCTTTTTCCCTCCCTCATTTAGCAAAACTGGAGAAAAGTATATGGAATTAATGGAAGAAGTGAAAAAATGGCATCTCCTTTATGAAGAACTGTATAATAAAACAAAGCCTTTTCAGGTTTGTTCACTATAAATTTAAAGTTACTTTTGATTGCTTGGAAATGTTTAATACTGGTCACTTATGGCTATGACTTTAACACTCTCAAAGAATATTCTTTACTTTTCATAATATGAGTTCTATTTTCTAGTGTGACTTTTTAATTAAAAGGGGTGTACCTGATACTGTCATGCTTAAATCTTTTAAATTAGTTTTCTTCATTTTTTTCTTTTAAAAAAGTTTTGTTTCAGTTTGTCACTTAAAGGTATTTGTTTTGGTCTGAGGATAGAGAAAACTCAACATATAAGAATTTAATATGTATTTATGTTTTTAGTATTGTTATGATATAAAATGTTAGACTACAATGTTAAAATTTAATATTTGTGTATGTTTGACCTTGAAAATTTTGACTTTTAAATTTTTCTCTATAAATCTTTTTTTAGCAACAATTGGATGCATTTGAAGCAGAGAAGAGAGCTTTATTGACTGAACATGATGCCACACAGGAAGAACTAAATAAACTAAGTCAGTCATATGCTAAATTATTGGGCCATCAGAATCAAAAGCAAAAAATCAGACATGTCATGAAATTAAAAGAAGAAAATAACCAGTTCAAATTGGTTTGTAAATTTAACATTTCATTTTTTCATTTACAAGATTAATAAGACTCTCCTATGGAGCAAATTCATTCCCTAATGTTTTAAAACAGTATTTCAAAAATTTAAGTGGAATCATAGAATATTAGAATTGGAAATAACTTCATATGCTATGTCCCTTGTCCTTGTCATGAATCACCTGATAGTATTCCTTCATAGTCATGTAGCTCTTATGAAAATACCTCTACGGATCATTCCATTTCTTTGGTAGTTCAATTGTTAAAAAATGTTTAGTTTAAATCTGCTTAAAAGTAACTTACTCTCTGCTTTTAATTTTGCTGTCTGGGTCTCAACAAATTAGTCTAATATTTCTTCCACATTATAATCCTTAATTATTTGAAGAGTACTAACATTTTCCTTCTATCCCCTCCACCCACCACATTTCTCAGGCTTTCTTATCTACATCTCTTGTAAGTGTGTCATTTTCTAATTTGAAAAGAATATCATCCATGTCGCTGTCAAATGTTTAGAAGAGAACAAGGTCCAAAACAATAATTTGTCATTTTATCTCAGATTAATGCCTATCCACTAATAGATAGAACCATTCAGTCAGTCCTATACCCACCTAAATGTATTACCATTAAGCCTACATCTTTCCAGTTTGTCCATAAGGACATCATGAGCCATATTGGATTTCAGAAAAGCATTTGGTATCAATATTCAAAAGAGAAATAATTTGGTGTAGTAAAAAGAATACTGCACATAGTTTTAAATGACCTGGGTTTTAATCCCAGCTTAGTTATTTTTACTTATGCATTCTCTATTGAGTCATTAAGCTCTTAAAATTTTAATTTCCTCATAGTTAAAATGAAGTAATTGAGTTATATCATTAAGGACCCTTCTAGCTCAAAATTTTATGAAATGCATACATGTATATGCATATTTTGTGTACATGTGTGTTTAAATACATACATGTTTATGGTTTTCCCATGGTAGCCATCTTGACTGAAAAGGAAATGAAGTTAGTCTGAATGAACTCTTAGTGATTGACTTCTTCTAATAATTTTAAATAATCTAAGAATTTTACCAGTAATTGAATTAACTTTAACACAGAACTATCTGCTTTCTCCATTCTAGAAGCTGGGATATTTTTCCAATTCTATTCACTATCTCAGAAATCACTAGTAGTAGTGAAGAGTTTTTGAATACCCTGGGAGATAATGTATCCAGTCAGGTCTTTGACTTGATCTCACTGAGGAAGTTACTTCCTCTAAATCTTTTTAATTGACTTGAGTTTCAATTTCCTTTTTTAACTATTTTGTTATATTGAAAAGTATTCTCATTAGCAGAATAAACAAATGTCGGGATCGTGCTGAAATGTTCAGTGTTTCAAGCTACCACAATATATTTAGGATTAAAAAAATTAAAAATCTATATGAGAACACACTAGGCAAAATGTCATAAATATTTCTATTTGCATTCAAAATCCTTCAATATGAGTTATATGATAACCAGCAAGTAGAATAAAGGAAAATGTTTCTATTTTGAGATAAACTCTTTTTAGGATCATAGAATTTAGACTTGCAAGGGATCTTGCAAGATCATCTTGCCCAAACCACTCCTCATTCTTTTACTTTTATAGTTGAGGAAACTTAAAAGTGAGAATAAGTCATTTACTCAGGGTCTTACTAGTAAGTTAGCAAAGCTAGAACTGAAACCTAGGTCTTCTGACTACAAATACTTAATTATCTTTTCCAGTGACTATCTTGAAAATCATCTTTCTAAGTTTAGTTTCAGCTATACCAAAAGGGAGAAAAAAAGACAATCCTAGATTAATTCATAATTTATTATCAGTCTTAAATATTTTGAATGAAACAATTATTAGAAATTTGTTTTTAATGCATCATTTAGAACTGGTGTTATTAACTCTTTTTGGTATATTGTGAACCCCTTTGACAGTCTAGTGAAACTTTTGGACCCCTTCTCAGAATTTTAAAAATAATTTCGGCCAGAGCAAAATTATATTTTTATTAAAATTTATTTTAATGAAAATAAAGAGGTAATTTCCCCCTATACAAGTTCACAGATACCTTAGAATCTTTCTGTTTCAGGTTAAGAACCTGGACTTTGGAAACTGTACATTATTGGCAAGTGACATTTATAGCACATCTCTATTGTAAAATAAAAATTATTGGGTGTTTACATCTCCTTTATTTAGGAGGTTTCTAAACTCCGTTCTCAGCTGACTAAGGAAAAAGAAACTGGGAAAAAACTTCAAGAACAGTTGAATGAAGCAAAAGGTATCAAGAGGTTTGATCCTTCTAAAGCTTTTCAGCATGAGAGCAAAGAAAATTGTATCCCCAAAGTGCCTTTGAAAGAAGGTAAGAAAAGGTCAGTTTTGCATGGGTTATCTGAGATAGGATTTTCCTTTCCACCTCAACAAAGAACTCAAGGACATTTTTATTAAATGAAATAGTCAGACTTAATTTGATTATTGCCCCAATTAGGTATTGAGAAAGAAGGAACTGCTGCTCCAAAATGTCTCTTTGTCCTTTCTGATAATCTTTTTAATTCAGTCATCAAAGAGGACAGAGTTCTTCCATCAACTTCTACTCATTTTCCTCAAAGTTTAGTCTTTGGTGAAGGGAAAAAAGAATTTAGTGCAGAGTATTGTTTTGGAATAGTTCATAAAAAATGTCTAATGATTGTTTCTCAGATGGAAACAATGACTTCAGTATAAATTATTGTAAGATGAAACTTAAAAGAGGGAGGGAAGAAGGGGAATTGCTTCTTTGTGTTGAGTAAAAGGTTTTTTCTGTAAATTTAATCCAGTTTTTGGTAAACTTATCAATGAAAGTATTCTATAGGAAACACATTGCATTTCATTTGACTTAGAGAAGAAAGGATGGCTCCTTTCGATTCATTGATTTTGGAAAATTGACAAAATTCTAGCAAGCTATGGGAATAATTACTTCATTAATTAGCTATGAAGACTGAGAAACATTATAATTGTTATAGTATAAATCCATATTTTTCTGTATTAACATTTTCTAATGATTCTTCTAGGTAACAGAAAGTATTACTAAGATCCTATGGAGTTTCTGAGATCATAAGAGAAGACATCACAGATAATCTATAAGGACTTTATACTTTTGTTTTTTGTAATACTCTAACATTTCTGAGATTTTAATAATGCTAATAGTTTTACAATTTACCTGTCTTTTAGCTATTTGAAAAGCATATATGTGTGTGTGTGTGTGTGTGTGTGTGTATATATATATATGTGTGTATATATATATATATATATATATATATATATATATATATTTATTTATTGTGTTCCATCCACTTTGACTCCTCATATCCAAAGATAATGTCTAATTTTAGTTTTCAAACCTTTCCATTTCTCTTTCTTTTCATACTATCATTACTGAAATATAATAGTCTATATAGCTGGTTTCCATGCTTCAGGTCTTTTTTTCTCTCTTTCAATTTTTTCTGTATACTTCTATCAGATTAGTCTTTCTTTTTAAAAAAATATTTGTATCATGTATTCTTCCAGCAAAATCTGCTCCATTGTTTTCGCATTATTGATAGCAATCAAAAAGAAGAGACAAAAATTATAATGCTCAACTTAATATCTTGTGTGATTGTATTTAGATTGAAGTGCTAAATTAGGACTACTTAATTGTAACATTTTGAATAAAGACTGTATGAACTAGAGGAATTTTAAAATAAGAAAACAGTCATTTTAATTCCAGTGTTTGCAGCAAATGCATCATCAAATGAGTGCTTATTTGATAATTTAGTATCCTTTCAAAAGAGGAGGAAGCAGAACATTCAAAAGATTTATTCATTCAAAAATGACTAATAAGAGGATACTTTTCAGCTTTCTAGAGATTGTTGGTAGATGCTATAGTCATCCAGATTCTGAGTTCAAATTGGAATGTTGGCATGGCATCTCTCATATAAAGTTGTGAGTTTTCCCTTTTGTTTGAGAATAGCCCCATCTTTGATGTGTATTAAAGATGTTTTCTTCTTGAGGGAGGGGGGCAGTTAGGGCAGGGTTGTCAATAATTGATTGAGAACAAGGTACTATCTTCCATTTCTGTGCTTTGGAAGCATGAGGACAGAAGATTGGTGTGTTTCTTCATTTCCTCAAGGTTGGCTACCAAGATGTGGACAATTTTATCTAATATCCCAGTGGTTTAGGACCATTTTGGCCTAGATGAATGCTCCTCTATGAAGTTATAATTAGAGAAACCTAGGACTGGTTTCTAGCTTGAAAGCAAAAGAAGGCAAGAAATAATTAATACTACTTAGATATTCTAGTAATTAGTTAATTAATATGTGCATACCTTTTCCTAGGAAGTTCTGCCCTGAATGTTTTATAGAGCCAGAAGGATGGGCTCTCCAATAGAAATCTTAGACCTCTGACAAAGATGCTTTTTTTTTGCCTTGGAATTCTTCATGTGAATGTTAACTCAGTTTCTGAAAGAAATAGGAAAAAACACTAGAATTCTAAAGGGGAAGAGGGGCATATTAAGAGGGAAAGAAGCCTTTATTTATTTAACCATGTATAAAGGTGTATGTATATAGACACACACATATGTATAGATTATATGTATGTATGTACTTTTTTCTAGCAAGAAATATCAATTCATTTACATTTCCCTTAGGAAGGACAATACTTGCCATAACTTGCCATAATTTTATATGCATCTATATAAACAAATGTTGTGGAAACCACAAATCAGACCATTTAATTGCATTGTTACAGAATGTTAATGACTGCAGCTAATTGATTCAAAATAATTTACTGTTTCTTATACTATAACTCTGTTTTCCTTCCCCTTTTTATGCATTTTAATCTAAATCTGTCAAATAAATATATTTTTGAAAGTTAATTGGAAAAGGAAGGATAACAAATATAGTGAACAAAATTCATCTGTTTTGTATGTCTTGTGTTTCTCTACCATGCAAAACCACCACTATATAATCTTAGTTATGGGTAATCCTGAATTTATTTAATTTTGATTAATGAATAAAATTAAAATTCACCTGGATTCTCTGACTCATTCTCTTTAGTTATTTGCCATTTTCAGTCTTAACACTTTGTATTTTGAATTGCTACTGTGAGGATAGGTGATTTAAATAGCATTTAAATTGCAATGAGGGTTAGCTAGGTAGTGCAGTAGATAGAGCACTGACTTTGGAATCAGGAGGACCAGAGTTCAAATGCAGCCTCAGACACTTAATATTTAATTAATTGTGTGACCTTGGACAAGTTACTTAACCCTGTTGCCTTGTGGAAAAAAAAAATTGCAATGAGCTCTTTCTGAATTAAGAGGAGGTAAATATTTCTTTTGGATGAAAAATTTTGCGAAATTAAGATAAAATTTGTCACGAACTAATCTTTAACATTTAGATTTAAAAATAAAAACAATCAAGTATAGTGGTAGGCTTATGAGGAAAAAGTATAAATATTATTAGACTTCACAAATTTAAAGTCAACTTACAGTTAATTGGGAAAGTTTGCAAATAAAATTATCTTTTTGGAAATTGGAGGATTCAGAGTATCCTTTTTCATTTTATATACTTACCTTACTGAGCATTTTCTCCTTTTTTATCTTAATAGTATTTTTTCCAATTATATGTAGAAAGAATTTTACAAACATTCATTCTTAAAAAATTTTCTCCCTTCTTTCCCTCCCCTGTTCCTCATGACAGCAGGGAAATTGATATAGGTTATACATGCACATGATTCTGCATGTATTTATTTCTCATGTTGTGAAAGATGAATCAGAACAAAAGGGAAAAACTAAAAGATACATGAAAAAAAAAGTGAAAATAATATGTTTTGATCTGCATTCATACTCCATAGTTCTCTCTCAGGATGTGAATAGCATTTCCCATCACAAGTCTTTTAGGATTATCTTTGATCACTAATTTGAGCACTTACTCAACATTTTCATTCCAGCAGTGGAAAAATCAAGAAATGTAATGTCATTCTCAGTATTCCTTTACCATTTCCTCTTAAACTGGTAGTCAGGACATATTCAGTGAGGTTCAACCTGGTATAATAGAAAGATAACAATTTGATTCTGACACTGAATTGTGGAACTCAAGACTATATTATTCACTTAAACCTCTCCACCTATTTTCCCATCTTTGAAATTGGGATATTTGTATTACCTCCAAGACTGGTAAGGATAATAAGGTAGTATATACTAGGTGAATGTGAGCTATTGAAGTCCATAGATCTATCTCCAAAAAGTATATGTGGAAAAATATTTCTACCACCATTTTCTCTTATGATGGTCTTACTGGAGATTTTTTTTTGCTCAAATTTCTTTTAAAGCTATTATTTCAAAATGAATTTAGTTATTGCTTTGGAATTTTACCAGTGTAAAAATGGACAGAAAGACTGCATTACTTATCTCATTTATGTGTCTCCCTTTCCAGTAGTGCACATCACAGTTCATCTGACTTCTCATCCTGCATAACTTTTGCTCATACCCTTGTGTCATTTCTCCATTGGAACCTGAGCAGATTCCTTGAGGACATTCATGTAATAAGTCATTGGTGTAAATACAGCTTCTATGGTTTTTTCTTTTTTTCTTACCATGTCATAAGTTTATTGTTTTTTTTGGTTATGTATCTGCATCCTACTCCATGCATGAAATTATTTATAATGTGCTGTAATTGATGCCAATTGAGAGATCTGCAGTTCTGATCCTATAGGAATTGTGGTTAATCCATGATTCATTGTCAAAAAGCAAGATCAGAAGAGCACTGGTGTTTAAAAGGAAAAAAACAAAACAAAACAATTAATTTTTCCTGGAGATACTTTAAAGTCATTGAAAATGCAGTGAATTTTCCAAGTGTAATCCAGTCTGTTCTTTCTCATTTTTCTGGGGCTGATGGGTCTTATATTTTGTTTTTAATTCAACATTGTTTTTTCTGGCTAGATCAGAAAAAAAAAGTTATCTTACTGAACAGGAATAGCAGTTTTCCAAACATGTAGATGTCTTTCTAAATAACTGGATGTGTAACAGTAAATTAGAGACAATTGAAATATTAGGGAGGTACACAAGGCAGATGTTTTTATTCCTGTTCAAGAAATAAAATAGAATAAAATCTTCTAATTTTGTGTTTGGACACGATTTCTTAAAATCTTGGAATTAAATGATCCTGTTTGTGCAAAGAAGCATCTCCTGTTTCTGAGCATTTAGAGAAAGAAACATTCCAGGGAATTAGGTGGAATAATAGCTTTAAAACTTGGACACAGGGGTCTTTTATACTTTTTTTGTGTCTCAGTTCCCTTCCTGGTGAAACCTATCAGTCCCTTCTCAGAACACAAACACACACAAACTGGGCATATATACATGTGTATGTATATGTATATATATACATATGTATATGTGTGTATTTGTTCTTTTTACTGTCTATTACTTAGTACAAATTCAAATATAATGTTTACCCAGACTTAAAACTTTTGTCTTCTCAAGGGCTTAAAAGATGGGGAAATATCAGTATTAGCAGTTCTGTTTCCTCTTCTTCCTAATCATTGATAATGAATGGATTCAAATAATCTAAATTGGAACTTAAGAGCTCAACTGGAAACATGAATTTTCTCTAACTATATGACATGCCTGAAAAATCTTTTAGCTTTTGTTTGAAGTCTCTAATGGGAGGTGAGGGGGGCTGGACATCCTCTCTCTCCTTAGTCCATTCTTGGGATAGCTTAAACATTTAGGAAGTTTTCCTTGCAAAATACCTAAGTTTGCAACTTTCACCCATTTCTCCTAGTGTGCTGTTCTTGTAACTGCCTTCTTGATATGTCTTACAAAAGTACAGTTGCCACAAGTTACAAGAAAGCTTTTACCTTAAATCACTTGGACCTACATAATGGTTTTGCTATTGCATTAAGTTGAAATTAAGCCTGTAACTTCTCATTGGGCATTTTCAAGGCTGCCAGAAGGAATCAGCTGCCAGCTTACTAGAATGTGGAGAATGGCACGTGACCCAGTGACTGGAATCAAAATGCTAATTGAAAAAAAGGTCAAATGAAAAAGCCTCCCTCTTCCAGTGCATGTGTTGTTTGCTGGCTGAAGTAGACAAAGAAACAGCGAGCCCTGGACCTTGCCTGGGGGGGTTGAGGCAATCTTTACATTAAAAGAATTATGCCTGAAATGCTGGTGGAAATGGAACAGGTAAGAGTTTAATTCAAGAATTAAAATGCTTCAGTTTTGGAATTCGAGGTGTTGTTGCTTTAAAACTGAACCTCAGTGAATGCCTGAGAAAAAAATAGAACTAGTATGTAACAAGCCTACAAAGTTAGCTTGAATGTACCGCTTAGATGAAAAAGTTTCTTAAACGTTGAAAATGAGGGTGAGGAGAAGGCTTTGATCCTGGGCACCAAAACAATGAGTTAAAAGACAATTAAGGAGCAGATGTACACAATGCAAAATGTAGTTGATTTTCATTTGCTAGGGCAAAAGTTCTCACCACTTTGTCCCAGACTACTTAGGGATTTATTTCATCTCTGGTCCCCTGCTCCTATTTTTCCTTTGTTTAGTTAAAAGAAGAGATTTTGTCAGTTTTGGGTGTATTCCGGGGTGCCCCCCATTTAAATTTAGATTTAGTTGTGATTTACATCTTATCTACTGAAAGTATTTACATTTAATCCCCTATTATCACCTGAGGTGTGTCTTCTACTCCTACTATAACCCTGGAATAAAAAGCAAACAAACAAAAACAAGCCATTGTGTCTGGTAACCCTGTACTAATACTCAAAAGTAAGTCATCTAAGTTACAGTTACTGTGATAGGGTCCCTCCCTCACCCAAATATAAAATGAGGAAACTGCCTTCCTACATCTTAGTTTGCTTGACATCTCTCCACAGAATACTGGGGTTTTTTTTGTGTTTTCTTAAATAATTTGTGATTTAAATCAGAATCTTTATTTTAACTTTAAATGAAACCAGGTAGGTTTGCTTTTTGCATAATCAATTTATTACCTGTAGCTTGTGTGTGTAATTTCAGGGAATTTAGTGTGGTCTTAAACATCAACATACTCAGATTTATAACTTTGTTTTGGTCCCTTTTAAACAAGAAATTCACCTCACTTTTGAATGCATTGAAAAGTTGAGGGGTAGGGAAAGAATGGAAGAAAAAGTACCTGTAAAAAAAAATTCTTTTTAAAGCATTGCTTTTAATCTTAATTTATTTGATAACAAGTAACAATTAGGAAACCAGTCTGTCTCCCTTCAGTTTTCTGCTGTGGTCGAAATCATGGGTTTTCTCTGCTGTTTTGGTAATACTATTTACTGTATCTGTAAGAAAGCTATTTACTGTTATGTCTAAGATAAAGTCAAACCCAAGATGCACTCTCCTTGTTACAGGAAATACACGGTGACCTTTGTCCACCAGTAATAGTGATGGCTGTGGAAGGGGCATTCCCATAGGCCAAAGCTTTTTTTGTTTTTCCCACCTATCTGCAATCTAAACTTTTCAGGCCTCTTGACTTACTAATAGAATGCCAAGACAGGAAACAAGAGAGCCCCTTCACAGTATGAGAGAAGTCATAGCAACCTAGGTATTTGAGGATTATTGTGAAGAAAAGGGATAATGACCCTAGGAGCTAAAGGATCCTGATGGTGAGTGTGAAGAAGTCACAAATCACAGGATTCAGAACTGGAAAAGACTTGAAAGCAGAATGTCAGACTTGTTGCCTGATAAGAGATTTTAGGAGCCTTTGGGGTCACAGGACCTGGTTGTGAAGCGCATTTCCTCTCACTCAGGGGACTGGGGCCGAGTCACACGCTTCTCCTCCCCGGGGGCCTCTCGGCAGTGATTGAGCCCAGAATCACGCCTCTGCGAAGAGGAGGAGCGGAGATTCCGAATCTCTTCCCGTGGCGCCGAAGCCTGTTTGTCCCCATTGGTTTGCAAAAGGAGATAAGCCCTTATCGGCTTCCGCGAAGAGCCAGGATTTGTTTAGAACGCGCCCTGAGCTACGTTTGTTTCTTTAAGAGACTCCGCGAGGCGGGGGCCGTAGCCAATCGGCGTGCGTGTTTGTGGCGGCGGAAGCCGGAAGGGACCTCCCCGCGGGGCTGGTCCTGAGCCCGGGCGGGGGGGGGGGGAAGTGAGCCGGACGCGGGGCCCGAGCGGGGCCGGAGCCGAGGCTGGAGGCCGGCGGCGCCGCCACGGCCGCGGGGATGGTGGGGCGGGAGAAGGAGCTGACCATCCACTTCGTCCCCGGGAGCTGCCAGCTGGTGGAGGTGAGCGGCGCGGCCCTGCCCCGCTCCGTGCCCCTCGGGGAGCGGAGCCGCTGGCGCGGTGCCCCGGCTGGGGAGCGTGGGGGGGGGGGGGCGGAGGCCGAGGCGGCGCTGGGGCGGCCGGAGCCTGGGAAGCGCCTGACTAGTCTCCCGAAGGCGCCCCCCCCCCCCCCGGAGGCCGCTGGCGTGCTTCCTGCGGAGCCCCGACCCTCATTTCACGTCCTTTCTCTTGGCTGATTTTCTCAGAAATCCTAGAACAGATTTTCTGTGGCTCCAAAAAGCTCCTTGTTGGCCACCCAGACCGCCGGGGGCGCGGCTTGTCTGGCCTTCCTGATAAGGCATCCGCCTGGGCCCGGCCCCGGGCTCCGGGCTCCGGGCCCCAGGGAGGTGGGGGCTCTCAAAGAACAGTCTGGATACTGTATTCATGAAGTTTGTGGTGTTTCCTGACCTCCCGTCCTTAGGGTTGGGGTGGAGAGTTCAGTTTCTACACTGTCAGAACTAGGAATGTGGAGTCCGTGGTCTGACCCCTCTCCCTTCCCCTCTCTTAAATAAGTCCTTCATAAATATTTCTGCAATTGAATTAGGCAACAATTCTTTACATGTGTCCAAATACGCATATTTGTGTGCACGTGTATGTGTATGTAATTTTCCTTTTATATGGGGATCTTTTCCTGAAGGATAAATTTATAAAAACGAGTGCCTAATGGTAGGCTCATGAACAGGAAGCAGTACATAGTTAATAAATTAGAATAAGCTCTAGAGAATGAATATTTTCTTAGTATCCCGAATTGCAAGTGATTATTAACGATACATTCTTTTAGAGACAATAGAGTAGAGTGATTGGAGAGTGGAAATCTTGAAGATCCGAGTTTCAGTTGTGCTGATTTTATACTGACTGGGCAAGTAATTCTGAGTCTCCTAAGATTAGAAGTTGAAGACAAGGTGGGGATTTGAGAATTCTCTTATGCTAATGAAATTACAAACAAGGAGAAGTATATTAAATAATACGAAGCAAGAAAAATGTTAATCACTCACATAGCTTTGTGATTTTGGGTAGGTCATTTAATCTCAATCTGCATTCTCTGGTAAAATACAGGTAATGACATCTAACTTCCTAGGGCTTAAATGAAATAATGAATCTAAATGCTTTCCCATCCCCTATAATTTTCTTCTAGATTTTAAAATCCACATAACTACATGGTGATACTTTTCTGTAAGAAAAATTCCATAATTACTTTAGAAATGGTTGACTATTCTGAAAAAAATAAACTGAACATTGTAAACAGGAACTTATACACAACAGTAGACTTGAAAAACAGTTCGTGATGTAGTTTATTTTAACTGTTCTGAGACACTTATTTACTTACTTGCCAAATTAACATTTAAGAGACATGGCTTTCTGTGTTACTTTAGACGTAAAAGGACTTTATTTTTCAATGATTAAAACATTCATATTTAGGTGTGTACATTCACACACACGTACATATTCAAATTCCTTCACTAAAATACTGGAGACTCTGTGAGTACTTTGCATATAAGCCAAAAGAAATTTCCTCTTTTCAGAGTATGTATCTAAGTATACAGCATTTATCCCACTGTGCCTTTGTGGTACTTCATAGCGATTGACATTTGTATATTCATGTTCAGAACAATTTATAGAATGATTGTCTAAAGGATTTTTCAATGATTTTTTTTTAAGATTAACAGTCAACTGCATTTTTCTGTGAGAAGTCAGCCTTGGAAGATATGTTTACGTTTTCCTAAAAAAAAAATCTTAATCTCACAAAATTGTAATTCTCATGCATAGAATGTAATAGATAAAATATTTGAATAGATAATTTCAGTACATTTTACAATGTCTTAGCTGAATTTTATTTCATTTTAAATATCGAGTTTGAGACCAAATGTTTATTTTCTACTTACAAAAATACATATTTTTAGATTTGTTAACTTTAGGCAGTTTTGAAGCTGTGATCAAAATTTTGGTTTGTGCATGTGAGAAGTCAAACTTTCCTGAAAGCCATGATAGTCTTTTTTTTTTTAAGTTTTTTTGCAAGGCAAATGGGGTTAATGTGGCTTGCCCAAGGCCACACAGCTAGGCAATTATCAAGTATCTGAGACCCAATTTGAACCCAGGTACCCCTGACTCCAGGGCCAGTGCTTTATCACACTGGCCCACCTAGCCGCCCCTCATGGTAGTCTTGAGTATCAACCAGTAACAATAAAAGTTAATTGATATATTACTACTAATGTAATATTTAACAGACTAGTATTTATTATTCTGGTGAGACTTAATATTGGCATTTATATACATTTTATAAGGGTAGGATGTACTTATCTCCCATTGTGGAGTAAATAAGAATATACCTATCTGGTCATGAAGTATTATGGTGGTAAAAGAAACAGTGGTCATGGGAAATTGAAGAATAAAAATAGGTCATTAGAATCAGAATCAAAAGTATTAAACCATATAAACAGTTTAATCAGATAAAGTCCTATGTGAGCAGATCATAATACAAATAAGTCTAAATCTTAAGTATGGAATTTTTTGTAAATCATTAAAAAGTATGCTAACTAAAATTATTGTGTATGTGCCTCATTCAGAAATTATCAAATGAATATAAGATAAACCAATTTTAACTTAATTTGTTAAATCTTTGGAATAGAACTAAGATATACATTTTAAATTGTCTGTTTTATCTTTTTGGGGGGGATGCTTTAGACTTTCTGAAAGTCTTTTTAGTCAGTGACATTAGCTCTAAGTTCCATTAGACTTTGTTCTATAAATTATCAATTACCTTATAGGCCTGAAGCATATCAAATTGCTTGGGGCCTTTAATTGTTCAGTAAATTCAATTTGATATTAGGATTATTTCTTATGATATAGTGATGTTCAACTAAATCACTTTCTGCCTTTACATTTTAGGAGGATGTTAATGTCCCTAATAGGCGTGCTTTGATTACTGGTGCCACTGGCCTACTTGGCAGAGCTGTGTACAAAGAGTTTGAGCAGAACAACTGGCATGCAGTTGGCTGTGGATACAGTAGAGCTCGACCTAGATTTGAACAAGTCAATCTTTTGGATACTCATGCAGTTCATGATATCATTCAGGATTTTCAGGTATGGTGTTGTAGGGTTTTTTTTGTTTTTTTTTTTAAAGCAGTTAAACACCTTTGGTGTTAGGAATTTCCCAAAATAATATGGAAACTACTTGTTAAAGAATTGGCTAAAAAGCCAAGACATTATGAAATCATGACTGAAGCAAGATCTTAGTGGAAGAGTTACCATTTAAGAAGAATATAAGGTAAAAGGACAAACATTGAGAAATGAGTGTGTTTTTCCAAGAATCAAAGAAGATCCAGAGATCAGTCAATTATCAAAAGTCCCCCAGCAACCAGTAATATTTGAAATTTTTAGGAAATGCACACTTTGAGGAAGAATTTGAAAATTATTTCCATCTTTATCAGTTTGATGAATTAGAAATACATTAAACTATTTGCTTCACCATTGTTGATAATAAATCATCTAATCTTTGATTCTGTATAGTTCTTGTCTATATCTTTCCATATTTATGTCATAAAAGATCTGCCCAGTGTGCTGAAGGACTTGCTCTTGCTCTTTCATTGTTGTGTGGATATACCACACTTTCATGACATGACTTGATCACCTCCTTTATGCATATATGAAAACTTTTGTATTCAAGTCTTCACTGATATTGCCTTTACACAGTATGTTTCTATTACATGCACTTTAGCATAGCCTTAGGTTTATTAAATGCATTTAACATAGCTGTAGTCTAAGAAAAATAATCATTACAGAAATGCAGCTGAAGCTGTATCTGAAAGACCATTGTGTTGTGGACATATAGCATTTGCTGGAACTTTGATCCTTAATCATAAAGGACAGGACTAAGTAGTTCTTCAAGAGACCAGAGGTTGCATCACACACACACACACACACACACAAATACAAACAAACTCATGCATTCATTCATTCTGTCCATCACATCACCTCTCCTACTAGCTTCCTGCTGCTTAATTAACATTTTCCCCATATTTACTGTAGGGAAGATTTAGTTATTCTGCATTTGTTGTTGTTGTTAAAAATGTATAAATGCTTAACTTTCAGCCCCATGTCATAGTGCATTGTGCAGCAGAAAGACGGCCAGATGTTGTAGAGAATCAACCAGATGCTGCTGCTCAACTTAATGTGGATGCTTCAGGAAATTTAGCAAAGGAAGCAGGTAATTTGACATTACAGAACTTATATAAAATATTAATTGCTGAGATTTACTATTTAAAAAATATATTTAAGGGACTTGTTTTATATTATTCTATCTAAAAGAAACAAAACCAAAGCATTTTTCTCTTATAATTTGATAAAAGAATTTTATCTCTGTAGTCAATTAAGTAATGTGTTGTGGGTTTCCCCCCCCAGCGGGAATTGGAGCATTTCTGATCTACATTAGCTCAGATTATGTATTTGATGGAACAAATCCACCTTATACTGAAGAGGACACTCCAAATCCACTAAATTTGTACGGTAAAACAAAACTGGAAGGAGAAAGAGCTGTCTTGGAAAACAATGTTGGTAAGAAATAGTATTATTTGTCATCAAGTAGTAGTGGGTAATGTTTCCTGGTTTTGTATAGTTTATTTTGTTTTAATTTGATATTTTATTTTTTCCCAATTACATGTAACCATAATTTTTAACCTTCATTTTATACAATTTTGAGTTCCAAAATCTCTCCCTTTCTTTTTCCTTTTTCCCTTTGTTGAGGAGGCAAGCAATTTGATAAAGGTTATGCATATGCAATCATGTAAAACATTTATATGGCTTATTTTTAATGAGTAATCAACTTTATGAATAGTTTATGTACAAAAGAGACTATACAGCTGTTAAAATGTCAAGAGTGAAACTTCAGAGGTCCAGGCATCTTATCCTTCATGATTTGTTCTTACCTTTTTTATTTTATCACCAATAATTATTTTCTAATGAACACCATATGCTGCTGCCTTGCTAGATTCCTACTACTTGAACATGTCTCAAGCTTTCTTAACCCTCATTTCTACCTGTCTAATTCATAATGATTCTTTAATGTCTAACTTAAAATGCCATTTCTTCCATGAAGATATTTATATCTTATCCATTGGATTGTAACCCTTCTTTAGAGCTTAGACTTTATTTTATATTGCTTTGTTTCTCTTCATGTTGTAAGGTACCTTTTATATTGGAGGAATCCAACATTTGCCGAATGAAAAGTAGTCAAAAACAGTCAAAATAAATACTTAGAAAAAAATTAGAAAGATTTAGTAATTTTCGAAGGCATTTTAAAAACCTTAAGACTAGTTTGAAACATTATTTCCCCAAAGGTGCAGCAGTCCTGCGAATCCCTGTTTTGTATGGTGAAGTTGAAAAACTGGAAGAAAGTGCTGTCACTGTCATGTTTGATAAAGTTCAATTCAGCAACAAATCTGCTAATATGGACCATTGGCAGCAAAGGTTTCCCACAAACGTTAAGGATGTTGCCAGTGTTTGCCGGCAGCTGGCAGAGAAGAGGATGTTGGTGAGACTTGGGAAAGGGGATTGCTTGGGGCTATGGGAGTCTTTCAGTCTTCATGCCATAGTGTAGTGTTCTGCCTACCTGAAATTCACATATTAATGAACTTAGTAGATCAAATTCTTTTGGAATTAGAAAATTATGAGTAGATATTCCTCTTCAGGTTGGACATTCATTGCTCACAGCTGCTTTATGATCTTGGGTGTTTTGAGTTTTACCTTTGACCTAGTTGTGCTTTTCTTATTGTGGAGATAAAAATTAAAATTATTACAACTTGTAGTTATCTATCTGTGAATAGCAGCTATTAAGTTGTTAGTCCTAAAAACTTGGTACTAAACCATTATAATTCATTGAGAAGTGTCATGGAGTAATGACTTGAAGTCGGAAAGATTGGATTTCAGATCCTGTCTCAAATACTTGCTCACTCTATGACTCTGAGCAAAATCACTTCACTTCTCTGTGCTTTATGTTCTTCATCTGTTAAATGATGGGGTTGAGATTGATGGCCTCCACTTTGAGATTTAAATCTGTGTTTTGTTCTAAATAATGCCTTAAGATATGGATCCTAGATCTTAGGTTAGTTCCTCTGTATGTCAATGTAAAGGTTTAGATGCATTCTAAAGACTAAAGAAGCATCAATCGAGTTTATTTTTTGAGTTGCTTTAAATCCATTTTACGTAAATAGAAGTCATTTTTGTAAGAAATTTTTGAGCATCTATTGTTTTGTTGATGTGAGTTCACTAACAATAATCACAATTCTATAGCTTTCAAATAAACAAGCATTTATTAAGTACCTACTATATGTCAGGCTTTGTCTTAGGCATTGGTAATATAATGACAATACAGACATTATCTGGACTATGATAAGTTTATATCAAGGTAGGTTCACAGTCAAATAAATGCAGACTTTATACAAATATATCCAAAATAATTAGGGAGGGGAACATAATGTATTTATTTGAGTTGAGCCTTGAAGGAAGCTAGGGGTTTTAGGAAGAAGAGATGGAGAGAGAATATTCCAGCCATATGACTAGTAGGGAAATGGGGAGCAGGTCAGGGGAAGGATGGTCTGTACAAAAGTAAGGAGATGAGAGATGGATCATAGCATATGAGTAATAGAGATTAGCCCAGTTTGACTGTAGCATAGAGTACATGAGAATAATATGTAATGAGTTTAGAAAGATAGACTGAATCTAAATTGTGAGGATTAGATGCCAGCTACACAGAAAAAGGAATTTGTATATCTTAGACTATCCACAGAAATTTCTTAAGTAGAGGAATGACATAATCTGACCTTTGCCTCAGGAAAATCACTTTTGGGGGACAGACAAAGAATCAAGATGGCAAAGTAAAGGGAGGCTCACTTGAGTTCTCCCAAATTCCATTCCAAACAATGTTAAAATAACACTTCAACAAATTCTGGAATGGGAACACTAACAAAAGGACAAGGTAAAACAATTTCCCAGCCCAAGACAACTTAGAAGGTTGGAAGGGAAAGTTTTGTCTCACTAGGAAGAAAGCAGAGTGCTGTCCAGTAGTGCAAGACATAATCTGTGAGCCAGTATCAGACCTTGGGGCAAATGATTGGTTGTAGTGGCTTCCAAAACTCTCAGTCCATTGATTGTAAGGAGAGTCAGACAACTGGTCAGAAGGAGAATACAGGCACTTAGAATAGACTTTATTGCATTAACCAAACATGATTTTGGGTTACAATCCCAAGATGAGGAGCACTAGCTGGAGAAGGGACCTTAGCCAAAGTTTAGGGTGAAAAATAGGGCTTGTGCTTGAGCTCAGTGAGAGCAGTGACCATCCCCTCTCCCTAGATCATAGCACTTTGAAAGAATTGAAAATTTACAGTCTCATCCTCTTCAAGAACTACCTCTGAATATGGTAACTCATAAACTGAAGTTTGGGACAGTTGCTTCTTCCACCCCCAAAACAGAACTCTACTTTGTTACAGAGTTGAAAGTCAAGAAATAGACTGGAAAAATGAGCAAATAGCAGAAAAAGACCCTGACTATAAAAAGTTAATTATGGTGGCAGAGAAGATCAAAACACAAACTATGGAGATAAAAGATGGACTATAATATATGAGGAACAGAGATTAGACCAGTTTGACATAGAGTGCATTAAAATAATGTGAGAAGACAACAAAGTTAAAATTATGACATCCTAAACATCAAAGAAAAATTTGAATTGGTCTTAAGTCATGGAAGAGCTCAAAAAGAATTTTAAAAAATCAAGTAAGAGATAGAGGAATAATTGGGAAGAGAAATAAGAATGATATAAGAAAATCATAAAAAAGTCAACATTTGGCTTAGGAGGCACAAAAAATGCTGAAGAAAATAACATTTTTAAAAGCAAAAGAGACCAAGTGATAAGAGGCACAAAAAAATCTACTGAAGAAAGGAACTCATTAAAAAACCGAATTGTCAAGGGGTGGCTAGGTGGTGTAGTGGATAAAGCACTGGCCCTGGAGTCAGGAGTACCTGGGTTCAAATCCGGTCTCAGACACTTAATAATTACCTAGCTGTATGGCCTTGGGCAAGCCAACTAACCCCGTTTGCCTTACAAAAACCTAAAAAAAAAAAAACCCGAATTGTCCTAATGGGGAAAATGTAAAAAAAAAAAATTCACTATAGAAAAGAACTCCTTAAAAAGTAGAATTGTCTAAATGGAATAGAAGACAAAAAAGTTCACTGAAGAAAAGAATTCCTTAAAAATTAGAATTGAGCAATTGGAAGCTTAATGACTCCATAAGACATAAAGAAACGCCCAAACAATCTAAAGAATGAACAAAAATGGAAGAAAATGTAATGCCTCATTGGAAGAACAACTAGTCTGGAAAAGAGATCCCGGAGAGATAATTTAAGAAATTACCAGGGGGCGGCTAGGTGGCGCATTGGATAAAGCACCGGCCCTGGAGTCAGGAGTACCTGGGTTCAAATCCGGTCCCAGACACTTAATAATTACCTAGCTGTGTGGCCTTGGGCAAGCCACTTAACCCCATTTGCCTTGCAAAAGCTAAAAAAAAAAAAAAATTATCAAGGAAAACTGCCCTGATATTTTAGAACCAGAGGGTAAAAGAGAAATTGAAAAAAAAAACATTCATCACTTTCAGAAAGAGATCCTAAAATGAAAATTCTCAGGCATATTGTAGGTTAAGGAAAAAATATTGCAAACAACCAGAAAGAAATAATTCAGCTATCATGCTGCTGTAGTCAACATAGCACAAGATTTAACAGCTTCTGTATTAAAGGATCAAAAGACTTAAAATATGTCCTGGAAGGCAAAGGAACTAGAATTGCAATCAAGCATCACACCTATCCAGCAAACCTAAGTATAATCTTTCAGTGGGGAAAAAAAATGGACATTTTAAGGAGAGGGCTTTCAAGCATTCCTGATGTTCTTTTTAAAACTGAATAGAAAATTTGACTTTCATATTCAAGCCTCAAGAGAAGCATAAACATGTAAACAGGAAATCATAAAGGAATCAGTGAGGTTAAATTCTTGAGTTTTTAGGTAAATGTAAGACAGTGGTTGTGATGAGAAGGTCATGAGACACACAAGTCTAAAGTGATAGTTGACCATTGCTGTTGTTTCTAAATTCATTTTTTCCAAAGAACTCCTGGCCATGTCTGGTAGTCTGAGCCTAATCTAGCATTAAAGTCACCCAGAATTATAAATTCCTATGGGAAAATAATATGTGTAACTCCTAAAAGCTTTATGATTATTAGGGCTAGAAGGAATATAGAGGAGGGCACAAGTGCAAGTTGACAAAAAAGGGATAAGATCTACAAAATCAGAATTAAAGGGAGTGAATAACAATGCAGAGGTAGAATAGGATAAATTATAATTTTGGCAGCTAAGTAGGAGATTAAGGAAAGGAAGAGATTAGATACACAAAGCAGTTAGGAGGAGTTATTAAAATAGTCTGGGCAAGAGGGTCCAAGGACTTGAACTAGGGTAATTATAACGAGGTTGGGACTAGTGTTAGAGGTGTTGAGGAATTAGAATCTTTAAAAGTTAGCAACTCATTGCATATAGGCAGTTGACTAAATTAAGACTGCTAGTAAGAATAGTAGTGGTTCTTAATACAAACAGAAGTTAGGAGGAAAGAGGTAGATTTAGAGAAATAATGTTTATTTAGGCATGTTGAGTTTGAGATACTTGTGGGATGGATATTCATGTAAATCTGTTCCATAAACATTGGGGACACAGTATAGGCATTCAGAAAAGAGCTGATGACTAGATATAAAGGTATAAGAGTCCCTGTCAAAGCAGTTTTTTTTATCATGATTAGTGATGAGCATCTCTGAAAATAGACTAAACTGATCTTGGTATTACACTTATACCATCCTCCACTGTACCTATATTAAATTGAGATCATTTTAGTAGAATGAAAGTTCCCTTAGGAATAGAGATTGCTTTCATTCTTATATTTTTATCCTCAGTGCCTACTATAGTACCTATAGGCTATACGATAGATTTTATAGAAGAATTTGTAATTATTTAAATTGAGATGCACTCCTATAAATTTCAGAAATTAAGTCTTTTAGGATTCCTATTTCAATAAATGAATTTAGGCAGCTTACAGGGACAGTCATTTATATTGTTTAATAAAAAACAATATAACACACTATAAGATGTTTTTTAACTTCCTTAATGAGTCTTGTTTGCAGAAAAGTTGTTAGGGAAATAATATTGAAGAAAAAGATGGTAAACTTTGATTCCTGAGCTATTTTATATAGCCTAAGTAAATATCACTGACTGAGAAAATCTTGGTTTTTATTTTGTGTTCCCTTCCTTTGTTCCTAGGATCCTACAATCAGAGGCACTTTCCACTGGTCTGGCAATGAACAAATGACCAAATATGAAATGGCATGTGCCATTGCAGATGCCTTTAACCTTCCTAATAGTCACTTAAGACCTGTAAGTATATGGCATGAAGAAGAAAAATTCCCTTACTTAAAGACCATTTTTAGGATTGCAAAGTATAATTTAACTTGGATGAATAAGCCAAGTACACTGTGTGTGTATGTACAGAGCTTAATTTCCAAGTTGTTGGTAGAAGGAATTGGGCAATGAGTTTGGAGGCAGAGGACCTGGGTTCACATCTCAAATCTTTTACTTAATAATTCAGTGACCTTCCTGGGACTCAGTTTCTTCGCCTGTAAATTTTTTTAAACCTTTTAATCAGTCAGTCAACAATTATTATATTTTCTCCTAAATACCAGGGAACTATTCTACATGCTGGGAATACCAAAGGAAAAGAAAAACAGGAGCTTATAATTTTCTAGGGAAGACTGTGTATGTGTGTGTGTGTGTGTGTGTGTGTGTAGATATACATATATATATGTATATATGTATACACACTATAAATAGGTATCTACAAAATAAAGAAGATAATTTGGGAGAGTTAAGTACTTGTGTTGTTTTTTGGAAGGTGGTGGGTCTTAAATGGGAAGTGTTTTAGTAAAGGAGAAAGGGAATTTTGATTCTGAACTATTTTATATAGTCTAAGGATAATCACACAATTCATAAGAAATTGGTTCCCTTTGTGTTCTCTTGTACCTAGAATTCCTCAAAGATACTTTCTACTTGTCTAGCAGTAACCGGATATAAACTTTGGGTTCGGTTAAATAGGATTATAGAATCTTGGAGATTTAGAGTTGTAAGGATTCTGTCTGAAAGATATTTTCTAATCTAAACTTTATATTTTACATTTGAGGAAACTGAGACCCAAGATGGGGGGGGTGACTTTCCATGATAACATAAGTAATAAACATCAAAGGTGAGATTTGAGGTGGAATCTCTATTATTTGATCCTTCCTAATTCTGATTTGAAAAATCATGTTAACAGATTATACTTTTAGGGATGTGGTTTACTTATAAATACCTATATTTGTTCTTGTTAGAACCTCTAGATGTTAGAGATTATTAAAAATACTTTAAATTGCAGGATGTTGTTTTGTGTTATAAAAAGAAATAATAGAAAAAGAGAAGAGCCTTAGGTTTTTCCCATTTCTTTTTTTTTCTTTTTCCCATAAAGATCACTGACAGCCCAGTCTTAGGAGCTCCCCGTCCGAGAAATGCTCAACTTGACTGCTCCAAATTAGAGACTCTGGGCATTGGCCAGCGAACACCATTTCGAGTTGGGATCAAAGAATCACTTTGGCCTTTTCTCATCGACAAGAGATGGAGACAAACGGTCTTTCATTAGTTTATATTTTTTTTAGTACCAAAAGTACAGTATGTGGCACTTTTTAAAGAAAAAAGGAAATAGTTTTGTATGAGTGTTCTTCAATTGTGACACTTAACGATCTTTCAGGTAAATGATATTGCTCTTGCACTAGTGAAACGGTTTCCTAAAGGAGTTAAGTGGCGAAAGAGCCCTGATTGAAATAATCTTTCCTTTTATCATTTTTGTTTCTTCTGGCTTAACTTCTTGTTGGAGAATGGTAAATTATGATTCTTGAAATATTTTATGGCCAGGATAAAGCAGGTCCGATGCAGACTTTCTTTTGGATGCAATGCATTGTCTATGCTGTTGACCTCTGCAACTGCTGAGTTTCTGCAGCTGACTTTAATCAGTTCCTCATCACCAAAAAAAGGGAAAAAAAATCATTTTTACAGTTATCGTTCTAATGTGAGTTAAACTGATGTGAAAATCATTGGCGTTCATTATTTCATTACTTTGAGCTCAGATCAAATGTTTAAAAAAAAGTAAAACCTTATTTTTGCAACTTGAGTGCAGTTTTTATGCTTAAGATATATTTTCAGAATGTTATGTATCTTGAAACCTGTAGCTCGATGCTTCCTACATTTGTAGCAAAATACAGTAAGCACCCATATGAATGGGTTCCTTTGTGTGTTTTTGTAACTGTCTTTTTTCACTCCATGTCTCTAAATGATGTTTTAAATCTGTGGCTGTACTTTAAACGTTGTTTTAGTCTGATAATGAACCTCGTAAGCTTTTTGACTAGTCATGAACAACAATAAATCTATATTGCTGGCATGAGAGTTCTTAATTTCTTTGCGTTCAGTGATTTTTCATTCTATTGTGGTTCCATATTTTCTTGAATATGACTTAAATGGTATAGTAAAATTAGGTCTGGATCTGGAGTCAGAACATGGATTTTTGAATATTGATTCTCTTATTTATCTCTCAGTTCCCTGGGCCTAAGTCCATCAAGATGTACTAATTTATTTATAGTGTCCTTTTACTGCTATCCCAAGATACACACTTGGTGTGTCCTATTATAAATATTCTACCTTTATACCAAGTTTGCCACCTTGGAGGCTCAGCTGCCTTCTCATCTTAGAGCAATCCCCCACTATGCTATTTACAAACATGATAAATATTAAGATTAATTGATAATAATTTCAGAGACAAGGCATTAAAATTAAGTAGGACAAAGAAAGCCTTTTTACAGAAGGTGAGACTTGAAACAAACCAGGGAAGACTGGCTTAAAAATGGAGATAAAGCTGGAGAGAGTTCCAGGTCTGGGGCACAAGTAAAAATTCATTGTAGTCAAGAGATGGTATATTGTGTGTGAACAACAGCAAAAGAAACGGGTCACTGGATTGTTAAGTGGAGAGGAGTAAGATGTAAGAAGGCTGGAAACAGGATGAGGAAAGGTTAAAAGAACTTGCTTTAAAAGCCAAACTAGCTTTTTTTTTTTTCTGGAGCAGATGGGTGACATGGGCAAAAATTAGTTCTTTGATCCTTGAGTGGATAGACTAGAGTGGGGAAGAGATATGACTGAGAGACCAATAGTCCAGGTATGAGATAGAGCTAAATCAGGGTGGTAGCAGTTTTGAGGGAAAGACGCCTATAAGATGTATTGCACAGGTAAAATTGACAGGATTTGGTAATAGATTAAATTATTGGTTTGGGCAATTCTAATTTAAAGTTTTAGAGCATTGTGTGGGGAAGGGACTTCTAAATGGTCAGTCAGAATGCATCATAAGTAGGATTTGAATCCAGGTCTTCCTGAAATCAAAGCTGACTTATCTACCACTTCAGTTTAAAGAATTAATCTTAAATGCATTAGACATCAAAGGCCATAAGACACTAATAGCCTAATAGCTATTAGTATTTGAATGGGCATTATCTCATAAAAACTTAGGCCTGGGAAAGACCTTAATTCAGAAAGTCCAAGTTAATCGATTATCACTTGACTTGTATGGACTGAAGGTGGAGAGGAGAGAAAAATTGTGATCCAAGCACTAAATTGTTGAAGAAGGAAGAGAAGTGACCTGGAAGTCTGAAGATTATAAATAATAGAATTTTGATTGTTGGGCAGATAAGACTTGCATGACCATCAAAGGAAGAGAGGTTATTGAGTGATGGAGATAAGGAGAGGATTTAGAAGTGGATTAGGAGAAGACAAGATTTAAGATGAAGGAAGTTTGTCTCCCATGGAAAAGCATTCCAGAGGGTATAATGGAGTGAAAGAGTTGATGGTTGTTTGTTTAGGACTGGGAGGATTTGGGGAATAAGCAATAATGTAGTAGGGGATGTGTATGGAGTTTAGATAATCTACATAATGTTTCAGAATCATTGGCATATCATCAAGTAGAATTTGCCACTTCATTTCTCAGAGAAGACTGGAGCTAAGGCAAAAAAAGAAGTGCTTCACAAGATAGAAGGTTCAGAGTCAAATAGGCTCCATTTCATTGCTGCTCTTCCCTTTGAAGACTAGAGATTAGGCAGGAGAACATGAAACAAGAGATAGAAATCCCCAGACTTTCCTCATTCTCTTCTCTCAAGGGACAAATGCAGCAGGAGATGGAATACCTGAGATCAAAGGGAAGGTTGTTCCTCATTGAAAAAAAAATGTGCTCTCCACATCACCTCCCAATCAGACTGGCAACAGGAGATGAAAGTTGTCTTGCTGGCAAAGATGGAAATCACATCCCAGTCCTTCAGCAACCTTGCCTCGGAATGAAATCAGTAGCAAGTAGTATGCATGCAGTTGGAGTTGGGAAAAATTTAGTTTTATAGCTATAAAAATCTGTAGGGCACTGCTTCTAAGACTGGATTAGCATCTTCAGAAGAGCTAGCTAGAAATTCAGAGCCCAAGTCTTGTTTTGTTGCCCACAGTTGAATATATACTTTCCAGTGGTACCATTCTTTTCCATAGGTTATGCTGTTATTCTTAAAGAGAGCATCAAATTGTACTATTTTAATCCATAATTGCTGAAACTTTTTTGTAGTGTAGCTACTCCTATACCTCATTCATGTGTTTTCTTTGGAAAACAATCTTAGTGGTTTTACCCTTAGCAATATTCATCCTCATAGAAAGCATTTTTCATCATTATTGTCATATTTTAATACAGAAGGTAAGGCTAAAATGAGGTAGATTTTTATTAAAACCTCTGGTCACAAGAAATGAGAACATGGTATATTTGACTCAGGATTCTCTGACATCCAAAAAATGTTTTATGGAGGAAGGCCATAGTTGCCCCCCCCATCAAATGATATCAAAAATTTGTTAACCAAATTTTCCTAATTTAAAAATATTTCTAACTTGTTTTTGTATCAACATTGTTTCTGAATGTATTCCTTCAATTCATTCCTTTTAACTCCTAAGAATAAAGAAAAGTAAATTTTAAAAAAGCAAAAAAAGGGATACCTGCAGACTACTACTTTTGAAACAAGAGAAGGGGTTTGTTTTTTTCCTTTTCTCTAGGAATTGGTTCAGTCACTATAATCATACACCATTTCAGTTTTTGTTGTATCCTTCACTTTGTCATTCTGTACAGCATATTGTTTTTCTTATTAAGATTACTCTACTCCATTGTGACCTTATGTAACCACTCTGAAGAGTAATTTATAAAAAGCCCAGAGGGCAATAAAACTGTATACCCTAAAAGGGAAAAGACCCATTGTTAGGGACTCTGTGTGAGAGTATAAGTAAACTTTTAACACCTGTTGTTAGCAGAAGCTGAGGCATTGTTTGACTTGTAATTACAGAATGCCTCAGGATTGGGAGTGAAAAAGGGTATTTTTAAGTTCTTGCTTGGGGTTGAATAAACTCAGAACTTTCCATCTTTGTCTGAGTAAAGGATAAGCTAGCCAGCAGGAACACAGCAACCCATATTAACAAAAATATTTATAGTAACTTTGGGAAATGAACAATTTGTAGATTACAGTATGATGTAATACTGTTTTTCAGTAAGAAATCATGAATGGGTGGACTTCAGAAAAGCATGGCTTGCATGAACTGATGCTGAGTGAAGTGGGCAGATCCAGGAGAACATTGTATGCATTAACAGCAGCATTATGTGATGATCAGCTATGATGGAGTTAGCTCTCCTAAGCAGTGCAGTAATCAAAGACAATTCTAAAGGATTTGTGATGGAAAAATACCACATACACAGAAAGAGCTATAAGTGTCTCAGAGCAGACCAAAGTATACTATTTTCCATTTTTAAAATTTGTTCTTATTTTCCTCATGCTTTTTTGTCCCTTTTATTTTTTTCAAATATGACTAACATGGAAATATTATATATATATATATATATATATATATATATATATATATATATAATCTATATCAGATTACTCACTATCAAGGGGAGGGGGAAGGGAAAGGAGAAAGAAGGGAAGGAGAAAAATATGGAACTCAAAATCTTACCAAAAGACGAATGTTGAAAACTAGCTTTGCATGTAGTTGAAAAATAAATATATTTATATTTAAAAAAAAAAGATTACTTCACTCTTCATTAGTTCATATAAGTCTTCCCAGGCTTAGGAGGAATTCTTCATATTCACTTTTTTTTACAACATAGCAATATTATATTTTATTCATGTGCTATGATTTGTTTAACAGTTTATAAATATATAAGCATCTGTTGTGTTTACGATTCCTTTCTACCATAGAAAGAAAAGAAAAGAAAGAAATGGAGTGGGGAGGAAGTGGCTGCTATGAATAATTGGTGAATATGTAACCTTTCTGCCTTTGACTTTCTTGGGTTATTATAGGTCAAGTTGTATTTTTTTTAAAACAATTTCAACTTGTTTTCCAGAGTGATTGAACCAATTCCTAGTTTCTGTAAGACTATATTAATAGTCTTCCTGTAGTCCTTACAAAACTATTTTCATCTTTTTAAAAAAATGATCAGTTTTGCTGAGTAAGAAGTAAAATCTCTAGATTGTTTTAAATTGCATCTGAATGTCTTAATGAATTAGAGGCAGTATATATACATATATATATTATATATATATATATATATAATATATATATATATATATGAGTATAAAATGCTGAACTTTGAGAAAGGAAAGACCTGGATTCAAATATCTCAAACTTAACAATTCTGTGATCCGACAATTTAACCTATCTGGGCTTCAGTTTTCTTATAAAATGAAGTTCTCCAAGCTGCCTTCTAGCTCTAAATCAGTGGTCCTATTGCAAATCTTTTATCTAGGGCTTTGTCAAAGATCTTCAAATTAATTATATTACTTGTACTATAGTAAATAAGTTTTTAAGCTGCTATGTAAGTAGCATCTCATTTTATTTGTAGTAAAAGCACACTTTTAAGACCCCAAGCTTTCCCCTGATTTTAATATTATAGAATTTGACAAGTCTATATGTACCTTTCATAATTTTTAGATATACTGAGCATATCTTCCCTGGATTTTATTACAGATTGAGGAAACCTAATATTTCTTGGACTTATTTTAGATTTCATTCACCTGTTGGATAAGGACACATTATTTGTATATGGTTATGAGTTCCTTTAATTTAATTTTTTAATTTTTTATTTTTTTATTCTCATTTTGTACAAATTTTTTTATACATTAATAAAATATTCTTGTTTAAGTGTAAACAAAATGCCACCTCCCCCTCATGAATATAGACTTGCTTGAGCGATAAAGTAAAGGGGAGAGAAAAAAATTAAAATTAAAAAAAATAATAATAATTGTAGGTATGGCCAGGTGGCACAATGGACGAAGCACCAGCCCTGGAGCCACGAGCACCCGAGCCCACATCCGGCCCAATAGACCCAACAATCACCCAGCCGTGTGACATGCAAGCCACCCAATCCCCACTGCCCTGCAAAAACCAAAAAGAAGAAAGAAAAAAAAAAGACCCAAAATAAAATTAAATAGTAATAATAGTAGGGGTGGTTGGGTAGCGGACAGAGCATTGGCCCTTGAGCCAGGAACACCCAGGTCCAAATCTGGCCTCAGACACTCAAAAATCACCCCGCTATGTGGCCCCAGGTAGGCCACCCAACCCCATTTGCCCTGCACCCTCCCCAAAATAATAATAATAAAAAAATGTGCTTCAGTCTTTGTTCCAACACCAACAACTTTGTCATGGGTAGATCATATTCTTTATGATAAGTCCATCATAAAAGTTACTTCCATATTTTTCCAACGTTGCCTTGCTGATTGCAACTCCCTCCTTATTTCTCCACTACCATGTACTTTATTTTCTCTCTCCTTTCATTCTGACTGTGCTGTAGGGTAGCTGAGTGGTGCAGCAGACAGATCCCTGGTCCTGGGGCCAAGAAGCCCTGGGCCCCCACACCACCCCTTAGGCCCAGAATCCATCTGGCCCCATGGTCCTGGACAGGCCTTCCAATCCCAGCCCCTTGCAAGAAGTAAAAAAGAACATGTGTTATATCTGACCACTCTATCCCCATGGTCCATCCTCTCCTCCTTTATTCACATGCCCACCCCTTCCCCCTGCACCCCCCTCCTTCTTACTCCAGATGCCTATACCCCATTGAGTATATATGCTGTTTCCTCTCCTAGCCACCTCTGATGAGAGCAAAGGTTCTCTCATTCCCTCTTGCCTCCCCCCTTCCATATCATTGTAATAAAAAAATCTTATTATATGAAATATCTTGGCCTATTCCCCCTCTCCTTTTCTTTCTTCCATTACATTTGCCTTTTTTTCTATTGACTCCATTTTTACACCATATTTTATCTTCGAATTCAGCTTTCTCCTGTGCTTCAACTATAAAAGCTCCCTCTACCTGCTCTATTAACAGAGAAGGTTCATATGAGTATTATCAGTGTCATTTTTCTATGCAGGAATACATGCAGTTCATCATCATTAAGTCCCTCATATTTTCCCCCTTCTCCAATCTCTATGCTTCACCTGAGTCCTGTATCTGAAGATCAAACCTTCTGTTCAGCTCTGGCCATTCCAAAAGGAACCTTTGAAATTCCCCTGGTTCATTGAAAGTCCATCTTTTTCCCTGGAAGAGGACATTCAGCCTTGCTGGGTAGTTCATTCTTGTCTGCATTCTAAGCTCTTTTGCCTTCCGGTATATTATATTCCAAGCCCTATGAGCTTCCAATGTAGTTGCTCCTAAGTCCTGTGTGATCCTGACTGCAGCTCCACGATATTTGAACTGTGTCCTTCTGGCAGCTTGTAATATTTTCTCTTTGACTTAGGAGTTCTGGAACTTGGCTATAATATTCCTAGGGGTTGGTTTTTTGGGATCTCTTTCTCGGGGGGATCGGTGGATTCTCTCCATTTCTATTTTGCCCTCTGCTTCTAGAATATCAGGGCAATTTTCCTGTAGTAATTCTTTGAAAATGATGTCAAGGCTCTTTTCCTGATCATGACTTTCAGGTATTCCAATAATTTTCAAATTATCTTTCCTAAGTCTGTTTTCCATATCAGTTGTTTTTTCAATGAGATATTTCACATTTTCTTCTACTTTTTCATTTTTTTTGGTTTTGAAGTATTGATTCCTGATTTCTGATAAATTCATCAATCTCCCTGAATTCTATTCTTTGTCTGAAGTATTTGTTCTCCTCAGAGAGTTTTCTTATCTCTTTTTCCATCTGGCCCATTTTTAAAGCATTCTTCTCCTCAATAACTTTTTGAAGTGTTTTATCCATTTGACCTAAACTGGTTTTTAGCATGCTATTTTCTTCAGCATTTTTTTGGATTTCCTTGACTAAGCTGCTGACTTCATTTTCATGTTTTTCCTGCATCTCTCTCCTTTCTTTTCCCAGTTTTTCTTCTTACTCCCTCATTTAATTTTAAAAGTCATTTTTGAGCTCTGTCATAGCTTGAGCCCAATTTCTGTTTTTCTTGGAGTCTTTAGATACAGAAGCTTGTGCTTCCTCATCTTCAGAGTATTTTGATCCTTCTTGGGCTCATATGCAAAATATTTCTCAATGGTCTTCCTCTTGTTTCGTGGCTTGCTTATTTTCCCAGCCTGGGCCTGGTTTTGGGGTGCTTCCTGAGCTTTTGGGACACTCCCACAAGGGTCTCAGTGTGTGAGGCTCTGTCCCCCCTCCTGGTCTATGAATGACCATAAGTGCTCCCCTCTGCCACGGGGCTGAGGTGGTGGGGTTCCTGCTGTTCTATGGGGGGGCCTAGACTGCGATCAGGATCTGAATGTGGTCAGAGCCCCAGAGTCCTATTCCAGGGGCAGAGGACAGAGCTCTGCAGTCTCTCTCTTTACTCCCCTCCCTCAGCTCAATGGGCTCATGCCCTGGGTTGGGTGCTCCTGCTTACAGGCTCAGCCTGCTTCTCTTTCCAGATCTGGGCTGTCAAAAGACCAAGCTGCTTGCTGTGTGCCCTGAGGGCTGGGCTCCATGTGCTCACTCTGGCAGAGGTCCCCCGCTGTTCCCCCACTTTGTGCCCGGTGCTCCCCAGGGTGCAGCTCAGGAGACTCCCCCACTGCTGTGAGCCTCAGCTCCCAGCACCCTGAGGCTGCCTCCGGGAGGCTAAAGTTGTTTTGCTCGGGCGGGCCACCCCTCCGACCCAGGGAGCAGAGCCTTTCTGCTCTTTTCCAGGTTACCTTGAGTAGGAGAACTGCCTCTCTGGGTCCCTTTGTGGGTTCTGTCTCTCAAAAGTTTAGTTAGAGTCCTTAGTTTCAAAGTTTTATCAGAGAGCACCTAAGACTGGATCCCTTCTTGTCACCATCTTGGCTCCGCCCCCAAGTTCCTTTAATTTTAAAACACTATTTGTGAAAGCTCTCAAAGCATCATTTAATCCTCTCTGATTTTCTTATCTCTAGTTCTTCAAGCATTCAAAAGTAATATGGAGACCAGGAGCAATTCTAGGTAGACAAAAATCAACATGACACACTGATATTGACATAAAAAATTATTTACCCTTTTGTCAATAGCTATCAATTCAGGAACTTCTGGCCAAAATGGTGGAGAGAAGACAAACACTGTGATAGTGCTCTTTCCCCCTCAGAAATAACAGGAAAGAAACCTCTTAATAGAAATTCGATCAACAAAACCCAGAAAGAGAAGCTAGTAGATCACCTACAAGAAGGTTTGTCTCAGGGGACCGTGGGTGAACTGGGAGACAAGAACAGAGGATCACTGCTGGGGATGGCAGCTGGGTGAGGCTAGAGGGTCAGCCTTAGCCCTGGAGACTTTAGGTGGTGGGTATGAGATCCAGCTTTAGCTTCGGGAGTCTTTGGCCAGGGATAGAAGAGCTATGGGAGGGTGAGTTCCAGCACAGAATCTTAGAGCTTGCCTGGAGGACAACCATCTGGACCAGGGACCTGAGCTCCATACTTTCAGCAGAACCCTTTGCCCAGAAGGAACAATAAATAACCCCCCACCCCCACCCCCTCAGGGCAGCAGAGCTCACTCAACAGAAAGAGATTAACTCCCTTCCCCGGGCTCAGCCCAGTTTTCAAGGTCAAAAGCAGACCCTGCTGCTGAGGACCTCAAACACTTCAGAGAAAGCAACCATCACTCCCCACTGGCTGACCCTTGGAATTACTAAGCCAAGTGAACAAAGCCTCTAGGATCCTCAAAAATCAAACCTCTGAGAGCCAGCTCCCCCCACCCCAAACACAAAATGAAAAAAAAAAGCCAGAGAAAAGGGGGCCCATACAGAAATACTTAGAAGGGACGGATCCTAACCCAGAGAGATCTAGCACTGCTGAGGAGAAAATGAATTGGTCTCCAGCCCAGAAAGACTTCCTTGCAGAAGTCAGGTAGGAGTTTAAAAATCAATTGGAAAAATTGGGAAAAGAACTCAAGAGAAAATTAACATCTTGCAACAAGAAGATAAATCCTTGGAAAAAACAATTGGACAAATAAGAATAGCTCTCTCAAATATTCAATTGGGCAAATGCAAAAAAGGAAATGATTCTCTCAAAACTACATTTGGGCAAATAGAAAAGTCCTTCAAAAATAGAATGGACCAACTGGAAAAGAAATTGCAAAAGATGAAGAAAAATCTCCTCTAAAAAAATGTAATTGGTGGAAACTAATGACTTCATGAGACAACAATATTTTGTTAAACAAAAGCAAAAGATCAAAAAAAATAGAAAAAATGTAAAATACCTCATCAGCAAAACCACTGACCTCGAGAATTGAATTGAGAAGGGAAAATCTGAGAATTATTGTTCTCCCTGAGAACATTGAAGAGAAGAAAAGCCTGGACTTAATATTACAGGATTTAGTGATGGAAAATTGACCTGATATCATGGAACCAGAGGGCAAAAGAGTTATTGAAAGAATACATCGATGAAAACACCAAGGAATATTGTGGCCAAATTCCAGGACTATCAAATAAAAGAAAAAAAATCCTGCAAACAGCCAGAAAGAAAAAATTAAATACCAAGGAACCACAGTAAGTTTTACGCAGGACCTAGCCACAGCATCATTAAGGGATCAAAGGGCCTAGAATGAGATATTTCGAAGAGCAAGGGAGCATGGAATGCAGCCAAGGATCTACTACCGGACAAAGCTGAGCCTTTTCTTCCAGGGAAAAAGATGGACATTTAATGAAATGGGAAACTCCCAAGATTTCATAATGAAAAGACCAGAGCCAAATAAAAAATTTGGACATCAAACAGGAGGCTCAAGAGACATATGAAAAGCTTAAAAAAAAACCCTACTATACAATAAGATGAAACTGGCTATATACCCACTTAAGAGAGAGTATCATAACTCTTGAGAACTATAACTCTATTAGAGAGAATATACATAGCCAGAAGTAATGGACACTCATAACTTTTCTGTGACTCAGAATGATTTAAAAACAATACTTCCTTAAAAAGGGGGGCAGTAAGGAGAAGGGAGGTTGGAGGGAGACTGAATGGGGTAAATCTCATTACATCAAGAAGTACAAAAGACCTATCTTAATTGAGGGGAGGAAGGGAGGAGGTGAGAATCACCTGAATCTTCATCTCATCAGACTTGACTTAAAGTTAATTTAGACAAGGGCAGCTAGGTGGTGCAGTGCATAGAACACCAGCCCTGGAGTCAGGAGTATCTGAGTTCAAATCTGGCCTCAGACACTTAATAATTACTTAGCTGTGTGGCCTTGGGCAAGCCACTTAACCCCATTGCCTTGCTAAAAAAAAAGTTAGCTTAGACACACTTAATCAAATTAAGAAACTTATCTTAACCTTCAAGCATTTAAAAGGGGAAAAGGGGAGGGGGAGGAAAAAAGGGAACTAACAGAAGGAAGGAAAGAAGGGGAAAAAGGATAGGGGGGAAGGGGAAGGGGGTTGATTTAAGAGGGCAAACACACTGACAGTGGCATTCAGAAACAAAACACTGGGGAATATGGATAAAGGGAAAAAGGGGAAAATACAAACAAAAGGAAGATATATTGCTTCAATTAAAGAGAAAAAAGCAGGGGTAGCAATCCTTATCTCAGACAAAGCAGCTGCAAAAATAGTGTTAAAAGAGAGAAGGAAGGAAACTATATTCTCCTAAAATGTACCATAGACAATAAAGTAATTTCAATACTAAATATGTATGCACCCAATGAGACAGCATCCAAATTCTTAGAGGAGAAGTTGGAAGAGCTACATAAAGACACAGACAGCAAAACTCCTGCTCTCAGAATTAGATAAGTCTAATCATAATATAAACAAGAATGAAGTTAAGGAGGTAAATAGATTGTTAAAAACCCTAGGCATGACATGACAGACCTATGGAGGAAACTGAATGGGGATGGCAAAGAATATACTTTCTTTTCTGCAGTACATGGCACTTACCCCAAAACTTACCATGTCCTTAAAAAACCTAATAAAAAACCTAATGTTCAATTGGAGAAAGGCAGAAATAGTGAATACATCTTTCTCAGATCATAATGCAATAAAAATCATATGCAGTACTGGGCCAGGGAGACATAAACCCAGAACTAATTAGATACTAAATAACCTCATTTTAAAGAATGAGTGGATCAAGCAAAAATTATATAAAGAATTATTCCATCCTACACAATGACAATAATGATACAACATCCCAAAACCTTTGGGATACACTCAAGGCAGCTGTCAGGGGATATATTATATCTTTAAATGCTTACATGAATAAATTAGAGAAAGAAGAAATCAATGAACTAAATATGCAACTAAAAACATTAGAGACAGAACAAACTAAAAACCTCCAATTAAATACCAAATTAGAAATTCTAAAAATTAAAGGAGAAATTAATAAAATTGAAAGCAAGAAAACTATTGAACTAATAAATAAAACCAAGAGCTGCTTTTACAAAAAAGCCAAAAAAATTGGTAGACCTCTAGTCAATTTGATTAAAAAAAAGAAAGAAGAAAACCAAATTGATAGTATCATAAATGAAAAAGGTGAACTCACCACCAATGAGGAAGAAATTAAAGTAATAATTTGGAATTATTTTTCCCAACTCTATGCCAATAAATTTGACAATCTAAGTGAAATAGATGAATATTTACAAAAATATAAGTTTCCCAGATTAAATGAAGAGGAAATTAAAAACTTAAATAACCCTATCCCAGAAAAGAAATTTGACAAGCCATTATTGAACTCCCTAAGAAAAAATCTCCAGGGCCTGATGAATTGACAAGTGAATGCTATCAAAGATTTAAGGAACAATTGGTTCCAATTCTATATAAACTCTTTGGAAAAATAGGTGAAGACGGAACTCTGCCTAACACTTTCTATGACACCAATATGGTGCTGATATCTAAACCAAACAGAGAAAGAAAATTATAGACCTTTCTCCCTGATGAATATTGATGCAAAAATCTTAGCAAAATGATTACAACAAGTTATCACTAGGATAATACATTATGATCAAGTTTTTATCCCAGGAATGCAGGGTTGGTTCAGTATTAGGAAAACTGTTAGTATAATTAATTATATCAATAACATACCTATCAGAAATCATATGATCATATTAATAGATGCTGAAAAAGTTTCTGATAAAATACAGCACACATTCCTACTAAAAGCACTAAAGAGTGTAGGAATAAATTTTTTTTCCTCAGAATAATAAGAGATATTTATCTGAAACCCTTGATAAGCATTATATGCAACAGAGATAGGCTTGAAACATTCCCAATAAAATCAGGGGTGAAACAAGGATGCCTATTATCACCAATACTATTCAATATCATATTAGAAATGTTAGCTTCAGGGGCAGCTAGGTGGCACAGTGGATAAAGCACCAGTCCTGGAGTCAGGAGTACCTGGGTTCAAATCCAGTCTCAGACACTTAATAATTACCTAGCTTTGTGGCCTTGGGCAAGCCACTTAACCCTGTTTGCCTTGCATAAAACCTAAAAAAAGAAAGAAAGAAAGAAAGAAATGTTAGCTTCAGCAATAAGAGAAGAAAAAGAAATTGAAGGAATTAGAAAAGGGAAGGAGGAGACTAAACTCACTCTTTGCAGATGACATGATGATATACCTAGAAAATTTCAAAAAGTGATCTAAAAAAACTACTAGAAATGATTAGCAACTTTAGAAAAGTAGCAGGATATAAAATAAACCCTCATAAAGCCTCAACATTTCTATATATGATTAGCAAGATATAGCAGAAAGAGTTAGAAAGAGAAATCCTATTCAAAGTAACCTCAGACAAAATAAAATACCTAGGAGTCTACCTGCCAAGGCTGACTCAAAAACTTTTTGAAAACAATTACAAAACTCTTCTCATGCAAATAAAATCACATTTAAATACCTGGGCAAACACCAACTGTTCATGAATAGGGAGAGCTAATATAATAAAAAATGACAATTCTACCAAAACTAAACTACATGTTTAGCACCTTACCAATCAAAATTCCAAAAAATTACTTTAAGAGTTAGAAAAAGTTGTAAGTAGGGGCAGCTAGGTGGCATAGTGGATAGAGCACTGGCCCTGGAGTCAGGGGTACCTGGGTTCAAATCCTGTCTCAGACAATAATTACCTAGCTGTGTGGCCTTGGGCAAGCTACTTAACCCCATTTGCCTTGCAAAAACCTAAAAAAAAAAGTTGTAAGTAAATCATATGGAGAAATAAAAAGTCAAGAATTTCCAGGAATTCAATGAAAAAAATGCAAAAGAAGGTGGCTTAGCCTTACCAGATCTAAAATTGTATTATAAAGCATTGGCCCTCAAAACTGTCTGGTATTGGTTAAGAAAGAGAATCATGCATCAGTGGAATAGACTAGGTGCAATAGCAGGAAATGATTATAGTAATATGCTGTTTGATAAACCCAAAGAATCCACCTTTTGGGATAAAAACTCTCTTTGATAAAAAAAAAAAACTGTTGGGAAAATTGGAAGTTAGTATGGAAGAAACTTACATTAGACCAACACTTCACATCCTATACCAAGATAAGATCCAAATGGATATAGTATTTAGACATAAAAACACAATATTATAAGCAAACTAGAAGATCAAGGAATAGTTTACCTGTCAGATCTGTGGAAAGGGAAACAGTTTATGACCAAGGAAGAGATAGAGAACATCACTGAAAACAGACTAGATAATTTTGACTACATTAAATTAAAAAGCTTTTGCACAGACAAAACCACTGTAACCAAGATCAAAAGAAATGTAGTAAATTAGGAAACAATTTTTGCAACTAGTATTTCTGACAAAGGACTCATTTCTAAAATATACAGAAAACTGAGTCAAATTTTCATAAAAACAAGCCATTCTCTAATTGACAAATGGTCAAAGGATATGCAAAGGCAATTTACAGCTGAGGAAATCAAAACAATCCATAGTCATATGAAAAATTCCTCCAAATCATTACTTATTAGAGAAATGAAAATTAAAGCATCTTTGAGATACCACCTCATACCTCTCAGACTGGCCAATATGACCAGAAAGGACAATGATCAATGTTGGAAGGGATGTGGGAAATCTGGGACACTATTACACTGTTGGTGGAGCTGTGAACTCATCCAACCCTTCTGGAGAGCAATTTCAGATTATGTCCAAAGGGCAACAAAAATGTCCATACTCTTTGACCCAGCAATACCACTACTGGATCTATACCCTGAAAAGATGATAAAAAGGGGTAAAAATATCACTTGTACAACAATATTTATAGCAGTCCTGTTTGGTGGCAAAAAAATTGGAAATTAAGTGAATGTCCAATTGGGGAATGGCTTAACAAACTGTTATATGTATGTCGTGGAACACTATTGTTTATTAGAAACCAGGAGGGATGGGAATTCAGGGAAGCCTGGAAAGATTTGCATGAACTGATGCTGAGTGAGATGAGCAGAACCAGAGAAACATTGTACACCCTAACAGCAACATGGGGGTGATGATCAACCCTAATGGACTTGCTCATCCCTTCAGTGCAACAACTAGGGACAATTTTGAGCTATCTACAATGAAGAATACCATCTGTATCCAGGGAAAGAATTATGGACTTTGAACAGGGACCAAAGACAATTATCATCAAATTGGGGGGGGCGATTATATTATTATGTAATTTTACTATATCATACTTTATTTTTCCTTCCTTAAGGATATGATTTCTCTGTCATCACATTCAACTGAGATCAATGTATAACATGGAACCAATGCAAACACTAACAGAATGCCTTTCTGTGGGGGCATGGGAGAAGGGAAGCAAGAATGGGGGGAAAATTGTAAAACTCAAAATAAGTAAATTCTTTCTTTAAAAAAAATAGCTATCAGTGTTCTCTTGTTAATATGCAAGGACAATTAAACAAAAGCTAGGTTCCTAATGTGTTTTTCCCTTTTTGTGAGATAAAATCTAACTTAATTTCAACATAATCATAATTTGATATTTGATAGTCCTTTAGGAGAGTAGTTGGTAAATGATCATAATCAGGGCATCAAAACACATATTAAGTTTAAGGAACATTTAAATTTGAGCTAAAAGCTAATTCAACAAGGTCAAATAGCAGTTGGAATTTCAAAATCCAAGTATTACCTTTTAAATGGCAAAATAAATGTAAGTCTCCTCCTTAACTGATTTATGTGTTTTAAAATGAAAACACATTTTAATTGTATTAGAAATAGACTATTTTACTTTTTCTCAACATTTTCTTTTTCTCCCTAGGTTTATTTTATTTATTTATTTTTTGAATGCCTAGAGAATTTGCCTCCATACATATTAATTTTCCAAAGAGTCACAAAACTTGTGGGAAACTGGAAGGAAAAAAAGTGATCCATTTGGTTATTCTCTTGTTGACTTTGTTAAGTACTGAGAAATCTAGTTAAACTTAAAATCAAGATAGAAAGAAAATACTATCTTAAGGGGAAAATATTGTCCTTCTTAGTCAAGTATCCCTTATCAGGAACAAAATTAGTATTTGATCCAAAATCAGTCAAATGTCTTTTATCATGCTCCAGAAAGTAGCTGATTATTTTGGAACAACTTCAACAGTTAAGAACTAACAACTAACAACACTTAAGAAAATCCCCTGAAATGCTATATTTCAGACAAGAAAAATTAGATTATAGAAAAATGTCATGATAAAGTACTGGAGAAATAATGAATCTGTGTATCATTTGTAATTGTGCATTATAAAATTGTTACAGTATAAAATGGATCTGTTAACCTAGGCACAGGAAACTTAAGATATACTTTTTTCATTACAAATCCAAATTTCTTTTGAAATTGAGCTCAAAGTATTTTTAAATATTGAAAATATAATCCAAAACATTGTTTATTACATTTTTATCTGGCTTCTTCATCTCCATACCAAACTTTTATAAAAAGCAGATTTTTTTTTTCAGCTGGTAGGTCTGCAATGAAAAAAAGACTCTTTGGCTCACTAATGGAGAATAGGTCTTGACAGGCAGTTCTGAAACCAGGAAGGAAGATAAGATTTAACAGAGATACTATCCAAGAATGATGACAGAGGGTAATTGAAAAACTTTTTAGTTGCTAAATATCTGTGAGGTTTTTGTACGTCTTTCACTCTCTTTGATAAAGATAGAAAAGATATATATTCTCCTTTTTGATTAGACATTCCCTATTAGGAACATTTTTTTAAAAATGATCACAGATCATTGATAAGTGAAAGACTGTAGGGGTCACATATTAATAGAAAAATAGCATGCATTGGATTGACTGCTGACATTACAAAACTGGAAATTTGGAAAAGTTTATCTTCTTTAAGTAAAATTACTTCAACATTTCCAAACTACTGGGATCTTAAGTTTCATTTTCCGACTTTTGAGATATGGATGCTTCTATTTCTAATAGAATTTTTCATGATGAAAATTGGGATGGGCATAGAAACTTATTACAGTGTCATTACTCAACATTTATATAACACTTTTTTTTTTTAGGTTTTTGCAAGGCAAACAGGGTTAAGTGGCTTGCCCAGGGCCACACAGCTAGGTAATTATTAAGTGTCTGAGATCAGATTTGAACCCAGGTACTCCTGACTCCAAGGCCAGTGCTTTATCCACTACACCACCTAGCCGCCCCAATATATAACACTTTCTATTTGTGACCTGCTCAAAGGTCTCTCAAATATGAAATGTTCCTAAATAACCTTAGGTTCATTTATCACTTTAATATAAATCCTTTGGAAGTAAACTATAATCATGAAACTCTTTGAAAAGTTAACAGGAGCCTCAGGCTTTGAACATAACTGTGCAGCATAGAGCAACAGGCCCACTGGCACTCAAGGCATTTAATCTGAACAAGTGAGTCTGATAGTCATTTTAAGAACCATGTTTAGAGATCTATATTCCTGAAGATTTTACCTACTTAAAGAAGCATTCTAAGCATCCCGGAGCAGAAAAAAGTTCAGAAGTCTCAGCTTCAAGTTCACTTACTCAGATTACAAATGGGCCCCAAGGTAAAGGCTTCTCTATTTTATTCTATATAAAACAGACCACATTAAATATATTTTTGCATAGGGGGCTAGCTTGAGCAGGGAAGAGTGAAATAGAAGAAATTTTATATCACTCCCCTTTGGTTTGCTTTCCTGAGAATTGTTATGGTGTGATCAGGGTTTGTTCTAGAATAAGAACTAGAACTTTTCATGAGAGTCAATTATTCAATTTTCAGTATGTACTTTTTCTAAAAATCAGCAAATACTACTAATCAGGGCTTTATTTATTTAGTTTGCCTGATTATGGTTTGTTGATTGCCTAGACTCAAGAAAGTGATAGAGAAAATGCTAATATTACAGATTAAAAGGTAAAAGTGTGTCCTGTGTTTTGGAAGAATAGACAGTTAAATGTTTGTCAGTGTGTCCCTATGTATAATGGAAAATGCATTGTGGAAAACAAAACTTGTTCTTAGGTTAGTTTGCCAAATCCAAAAACCTTTTTAAAAATGTATCTTAAAATTATATCAAATCCTTAAAAGCCTTATACTATTATATACCATTACATATACTGTTAGATACCATTGATCACCCTGTCCTACTCAATCAGAATTTCTTTTCCTTTGTTGTTCTTTTTGCAGTCTAATGAAGCCTATGGATCCTTTCTTAGAATAGTGTTTTAAATCAATTGAAAGGAAGTACAGATTTTAAGTTAGAGACTAATAAAAACCTGTTTTTTTTCCCTCATCTAAATTCATGTCAGAATACCTGAGAATTCATGAATCACAGGCTAATAACCCCCTTCATAGATGCTTGGTTCTCTCTAAGTTTTCATGATACTGCCCTCTTGGTACTAACCTCACTTTTTTGAACAATTCATAATATTCTTTGTTGGATCATCATCCTTGTCCCAGATCCCAAGGTTCTGTTCTGATCTCTCTTCTTTCTATATTCTCTTATGGTGATCTCATCAATGGATTCAATTGTCATCTTTAAGCAGATGAATGCCAGCCTTTGCTTCCTGAGCTACATCCCTAATTAATAACTTGGACATTTGGTTCAACAAATTGGGCATTTGAAACTGGATATCCCATAAGCATCCTGAATTCACCTTTTCCAACCCATACCTTTTCTAACCCATATCTATTCTGATATCCATCAAGGAAAACACAGTCATGCAGGTTTACAAGCCTGATTTGACACTTAACTTCTCATTCCCCCTTAACTTCCTCCCATTATAAAACCAATGACTAAGTCTTATCAAGCTAACCTCCACAACATCTTAAAAACGTCTTCCTCTGCACCCTTTTGGCCGCCACTCTACTTCAGTCCCCTGTTATCTTTAGAATCAAATAGAAATTCTGGTTTGGCATTTAAAACTTTTCACAACCTAACACTTCTAAGCTTAGAATACATTGTACTCTTCATTCATTTAGTACACAACATTCTCCATATACAACGTGGCCCAGAAAAAGTGACCATCTTGCTGTTTCTCTCATGTAACAATCCATCTTCAATACCTGGGCCTTTGCATGCAGGCTATCTTCCATGTTTGGATAGCATTATTTCCTCACTTCCACATCTTGAGATTCCCATTTTTTTTATTTAATTAACTTCATATGCTCCTTTTACAAGAGGTTTCTTCTGATTTTCCCAACTCTTAGTGCTTCCTCCTTTAAAGAAAATTTCCTTTGCTCTTTTTTGTATATATACATATATGTGTGTGTATGTCATATGTATAAACATGTATTCTTGTACACAGGTACCCCACTAAGAAAAGAATAGCAGATGACATTATATAGTGGTTTAAGATTTGCAAAGCATTTTAAAAGTATCTCATTAGGAAACATTAGGAAATAGGTGCCACTCTTTTTAGATGAAAAAATTAGGTAAAAAGTGATTAAATGATTTGTCCAAGTAATAATGATTAAATGATTTGTCCAAGTAATAAGTATCTCAGGCTATATTTGTTTTTTTTTTTTGTAGTTTTTTTTCAAGGCAAATGGGGTTAAGAGGCTTGCCCAAGGCCACACAGTTAGGTAATTATTAAGTGTCTGAGACCGAATTTGAACCTAGGTACTCCTGACTCCAAGGCCAGTGCTTGATCCACTATGCCACCTAGCCGCCCCTCAGGCTATATTTGAACTGAGATCTGTCCTCATTGCAGTTTAGTTCTCTATTCACTGCTTTACCTAGCTGACAATAAAATGAAAGTCCCTTCAAGGTAGAGATATGTTTTAAAAAATTATTAGGTGCTTTATTGCTTGTTGACTAATTACCTGGATGATCTGGGATAATAATGCTACACAACAATATAGTCTGAAGTTAGCAAAAAATTTTAGATGCATTTTGTCATTTAATCCACAAGCTCCTTAACCTTCTTAGGACTCAACTTCCTCATATGTAGGTATAGGACTAGATAGTTTCTGTTATCCTTTGTTCCACTACATACTATTTTTTTGGTGTCTCCCCCTTCATATATATATATATATTATATATATATATATAATATATATATATATATATTCCCCATGCTAAGTCTAAAAGCTATCCTTCTGCCCCTAATTTTTTTCTAAATTTTCACTTTTTTATATTTTCTTTTTGTTAAAAAAGCCATAGACTTAGCACCATCAAACATGAATATTTCCATATTCAAATAATGAAAAAAGAGACTGTATATGAATCAGTAAATATCTATTGTATAATTGTTTTATTAATGTATCAATATTTATCTGTCTTATCTTCTCAACTTCCTTCTCTCTCCTGTGTATTTTTTTTTAGGTTTTTGCAAGGCAAACGGGGTTAAGTGGCTTGCCCAAGGCCACACAGCTAGGTAATTATTAAGTGTCTGAGACCAGATTTGAACCCTGGCCCTCCTGATTCCAGGGCCAGTGCTTTATCCACTACGCCACCTAGCTGCACCTCTCCTGTGTATTTTTAAGTTGCTTCCTTAATGCTCTTTTTTTTTAATAATGCACAATTACTGTCCACTCACTTTTCCCTATCATTTCCCCCACAAAGAACAAAACAAACTCCTCCATTATAAAAAATAAGTATAGTCAAACAAAACAGTGCATTGACCATCTCTATTGTTTTGCACTGTTGATCCATCACTTATCTGCCCAGAGTGGGGAAGCATGCATCATCATCTATCTTCAGTTTGTTCTTATTTTTCCAGACTAAGATCTTTTTTTCCTCTCTCTCCTAGTTGCCCACTTTTGAATACTATCAATATAAATAAACAGTGAAATAAACCATTCAAAAAATGCCAATATATTTTTAGGCTGCATTAAAAAATAGATAGCCATAGTAGCTTTGTCTTGGGAGGTGACTGTTCTGCTCTATTCTGACTGGAAGTTTTGACAGATTAACCTGGAATATTATATTCAGTTCTTGAATCCAAGTTTTACAAAGCACTTTTATAAATTTGAGAGCATTCAAAAGAGGACACCTAGAATGATGAAAACTCCTTAAGTCAAGTCTTATGTGACCTTTTGGCTAAAATGGCAGTATGATAAGACCTGAAGGGGTCCAGATTTCCTCACAAACATTCCATTAAAGTTATAAAGCTGAACCAGAAAGAATAATGATAAAGAAAGCCTAGGAGAAATGTCCATAAGTTCCTCTAGGTTAAGATTTCATGTGAGACTGCCAGAAAACTTTGGTGATCCAAAGTGTAGAAAAGTCAAGGTAGGCAGAAGGCATAAAATGTAAGCAACTTTTAGCCAAAGAAGGAGAATAGGATAGAGCAAAAATCAGGCAATAGCTCTTCTCATTACAGAATGAAAACTGGTCAGACCAGCACCTGGACAGGCTGGTGGTCAAGCTGCATACTCCTGAAACAATAAAAAAACAAAAACAAAATAAAAGAATAAACATAAAAAAAGAGTAAATCACTTGTTAAGAAATCGCCCCCAAAATACTGAAGAAAATAGCACCTTAAAAAAAAAGAAAAGACTAAGTGGTTAAAAGAAGCACAAAAATTCACTGAAGAAAATTATTCCTTAAAAATCAGAATTGCAGGGGCAGCTAGGTGGCGCAGTGGATAAAGCACCGGCCCTTGAGTCAGGAGTACCTGGATTCAAATCTGATCTCAGATACTTAATAATTACCTAGCTGTGTGACCTTGGGCAAGCCACTTAACTCCATTTGCCTTGCAAAAACCTAAAAAAAAAATCAAAATTGCCCTAATGGAAAAGGAGGTATAAAAAGCTCACTGAAGAAAATAATTCCTTAAAATTAGAATTAGATAAGTGGAAGCTAATAACTTCATGAGACATCAAGAAATAATCAACAAAATCAAAAGAATGAAAAAAATAGAAGAAAATGTGAAATATTTCACAAGAAAAACTAACCTGGAAAAAAGATGCAGGAGAGATTATTTAAGAATTATTGGACTACTTAAAAGCCATGATCAAAAAAAGAGTTTAGACAACATCTTTCAAAAATTATCAAAGAAAACTGCTCTGAAATTCTAGAATCAGAGGTAAAATAGATGTTGAAAGAACTCACTGATCACTTTCTGAGAGATCCCAAAATGAAAATTCCCAGGAATATTATAACCACATTCCAGAGCTCCCAGGTTAAAAAGAAAATATTGCAAACAACCAGAAACAAACAATTCAACTATCATGGAGCTACAGTCAACATAACACAGGATTTAGCAGCTTCTATGTTAAAAGATCAGAAAGTCTGGAATATGATATTCTAGAGGACAAAGGAGCTAGGATTAGTCAAGAATCATAGCTACCCAGTCAGGGAAAAATGGACATTTCATGAGAAGGCTTTCAAGCAAGAAAAAAATGAGGCAAAAAAATTGCCTCTTTAACAAAAAAAAAATCAATTGGTAGAGGAAGATCCCCCCGCCCCCCCCCCCCCCCCCCCCCCGGGTTTCTGGCCAAAACAGAAACAACTGCTATTTATATTCCCTCTGAGCCAATCTGAGTCTAAACAATGACTAAGTCAGGCTTTGCCAGGGGCCTATTGTTGACTAATCAATAAAAGTCAGAGTGATTTGTGGGGTATTAAATCTTAGATATGTTGCCAGGTTTCAGTAATCAAAATGTGTTTTCCTTTGGCCAGAACACTGCAAGTAAGGGTGTAAGAGGTAGGGGAAAGGAGAAAAATAGTCTTTGAGGTCTCTTCTAAATACAAGAATTCTCATTATATAATTTTTGTAAGACTTTCAAAGAATGATTGGGAAGACTCAAGGTATTGGGTCAGCCAGAAGCTTAATACAGAGATGTTTCCCTTCATATTTGGAGACACCTCTCATATTTTAACATTTTCAGATTACTGATGTGAATTTCAGGTATCAGTGCGGGGGGAGACATTTTTGATCAGGAAGACTTTTTTCTTTGCAAGGCAATAGGGTTAAGTGGCTTGCCTAAGGTCACACAGCTAGGTGATTAAGTGTCTGAGGCTGGATTTGAACTCAGGTATTCCTGACTTCAGGGTCCACTGCGCCACCTAGCCACCCCACAGGAAGACTTTTTAATGCTTCACAAATAATTCCACTTGACTTGATCTAATTGCATGGTGAACTCTGCCTTTTATTTCACTTCACTTGCATTTGTTGTACACATATAATATTTTAGTATTTTTCCACAAGTACATGTAAAAGCAATTTTTAACGTTTGCTTTTAAAACTTTGAGATCCATATTCTCCCTTCCTCCTACCCTTCCATTCAGAAAGCAAGCAATTTGATACAGATTTAAATATAGTTATGCAAAATATTTCCATAATAGTCATATATGAAAAACATGGACACCACTGCCAAAAAAAAAGACAAAGAAACTGCAAAAAAGTTTAAAAGTATGCTTCAGTCTGTAATCAAACACCAACAGTTCTTTCTCTGGGAATAAAGAACTTTCTTCATTATCAGTCCTTCAGAGTTGTCTTGGATTACTATATTGTTGAAAAAAATTGTCATTCACAGTTGATCATTCAATAATATTGCTTCATTTTGTACACAATACATTTTACTTTGTATCATCTCATGAAAGTCTTTCCAGGTTTTTCTGAGAGCATCTTAATCTTCATATCTTATAGCAGAATAGCAATTCATCATAATCACATACCATGATTTGTTCAGCCAATCCCCAAATGATGGACATCTTCTTAATTTCCAATTCCTTGCCAACAGAAATGATCTACTATAAATATTCTTGTAGATTTAAATCCTTTTCCTTTATGTTTTTCCTCTCTTTTGAAATAGAGGCCTGGTAGTAACATTATTAGGTCAAAGAGTTTGCATGACTTTATAATCCTTTGGGCATAGTACAAATTAATCTTCAAAATGGTTCAATCAGTTCAGAAATCCAACCAAAATACATTAATGTCTCATTTTCCCTAGATCACCTCCAATTTTTGTCATTTGCCCCTTTTGTCCTATTAGTTAATCTAACAGTTATAAGATAGTAATTGAGAATGGCTTTAATTTGCATTTCTCCCAATAGTGAGTTACTTTTTTTAATGTGGCTAAAGATAGCTTTGATAACCTCACTGAAAACTGTTCATATCTTTTGATCATTTATCAATTGGGGAATGGCTCTTATTTTTATAAATTTGACTTTCTCTATATGTTTGAGAAATGAAGCCTTTATCAGAGAAGCTTCAATTTTTTTTAGTTTCAATTCCAATTTGCCTCTATCCTATCCCTCCCTTTCTCCTTTATATTATTTTCCTTCTTTCATCCAGTCCCTCCTCAGTAGTGTTTTGCTTATGACTACCTACACCCCAATCTATCCTCTCTTCCATCACCCCATCCCTTTCTTTTATTATCTTTCCCTCCTACTTTCCTGTAGGGAAGATAGATTTCTATACCTAATTGAATGCTTATGTTATTCCCTCTTTGAGTCAATTCTGATGAGTGTAAAGTTCAATCACTCCCCCTCCACTCTTCTTCCATTCCATTGTAAAAACTTATTCTTGCTTCTTTTATGTGAGATAATTTACTCCATTCTACCTCCTCCTTTCCCTTTCTATAGCAGCTCTTAAATTTTTTAAAGATATTCCCTTCATATTCAACTCACACCTGTACCTTCTATATAAACTCCTTCTAACTGCTCCAATAATGAGAAAGTTCATATGCGTTAGCAATTTCATCTTTTCATGTAGGAATGTAAACAGTTCTATATTATCAAATCCTTGATTTCCCTTTCCTATTTATCTTTATATGTTTTATTTGAGTCTTGTATTTGAATATCAAAATTTCTGCTCAGCTCTGGTCTTTTCATCAGAAAAGTTTGAAGGTTCCCTATTTCACTGAATTTCCATCATTTTCTCTGAAAGAGCATGCTCATTTTTCCTGGGTAGTTGATTCTTGGTTATAATCTAAGCAGTTTTGGCTTCTGGAATATATTTCAAGATGTATAGTTCTTTAACGTAGAAGATGCTAAAACTTGTTATATTCTGATTGTGGCTCCATATACTTGATTTCTTTTCTTTATGGCTGCTTACAATATTTTCTCTTTGATCTGGGAGCTCTGAAGTTGGCTATAATAGTTCTTGGAATTTTCATTTTAGGATCTTTTTCAGGAAATGATCAGTGGATTTTTTGCATTTCTATTTTACTCTCTGGTTCTAGACTATCAGGGCAGCTTTCCTTTCTTTTTTCCTTTCCTTTTTTAAAGCTGGTGTCTAAGCTCTTTTTTTGAACATGCCTTTCAGAAGGCAAAAGTCCAATGATTTTTAAATTATCTCTCCTGTGTCTACTTTTCAACTAAGTTATTTTCACATTGTCTTCTAATTTTTCATTCTTTTGGTTTTGTTTTATTGTTTCTTGATTTCTCATAGTTATTAGCTTCCATTTGCTCAATTCTAATTTTTAAGGAATTATTTTCTTTAGTAAATTTTTATACCTCCTTTTCCATTTGGCCAGTCTACTTTTAAAGTTATTTTTTTCCTGGGTGGCTAGGTGGTACAGTGGATAGAGCACTGGCCCTGGAGTCAGGAGTACCTGATTTCAAATCTAGCCTTAGACACTTAATAATTACCTAGCTGTGTGGCCTTGGGCAAGCCTCTTAACCCCCTTTGCCTTGGGAAAAAAAAAAGACTTAACTGGAAAGAATGAAGGGAAAGAAAGAAGCAATGTGAGAAAGAGAAAGTTTTTTTTTCCTTCAGTGAATTTTTTGTGTCTCTTTTTTCCAATTGCTATTTAAATTAAAAAATTAAATTTAAAAATCACTTCTACTTTTTTATTCATTCTTCTCTTCACTGTCTTTTTGGACCTCTTTTACCATTTGACCTAGACTAATTTTTGAGGTGATATTTTCTTCAGTTTTTTGTGTGTCTCCTTTACCAAGCTGCTGACCTGTTTTTCAAGGTTTTCTTGTATCACTCTCATTTATCTTCCCAATTTTTCCTTTAAGTCTCTTACTTGATTTTTCAAAATTCTTTTTGAGCTCTTCCATGACCTGAAACTAATTCATATTATTAAGTGGCTTTGGATGTAGGAGCTTTGAGTGTCTTCTGATGTGTTCTTTGTGCTTCCTTATCACTGTAGTAACTTTCCAAGTTCTGATTTTTTTTCATTGTTTGCTCATTTTCCCAGACTATGACAATTTCAACTCTTTGTTAAAGTAGAACTCTGCTTCCAGGGTGGAGGGTGCACTGTCTTAAGCTTCTATGATTTTGCGCAGTTATTTTCAAGATACTTCTAGGGATCTAGCAAGTTCAGGTCTTTCAAGATGTTAAGATATAAGGAAAAGCATTTGCTACTCTCTTGACCTGTGGTCTTGTCTGTGAGTATCCACAAACATTCTGTTTTTGAACTGGAACCGTGAGGAAATCCTTGCTCCCCTGCAGCAACAAACTTTGGTATGTTAGTGGTTCCTTCATCCAGGTCTGTGACTCAGATCTGAGTAGGGGGAAAAAGCAATAGTGTCCTACCAGAGCAAAGAGACCCCCTCTTATTTTTCTCCTGATCAGTTCTTTGACCTCTTATTATCTGTGAGCTGAGAAATCTGGAAGCACCAGTTTCTGCTACTGATTCAATTTCCCCAGGACCTGCTCTTGGTTTTCCTGGGGTTCACTTTGTGCTGCCCTGCCTGCAGTGGATAGTGTTTCTTTCTCTCCTTGGTACAACAGACCATTCCTGCTGACCTTCTAAATTGTCTTTGGCATTTTGGGGTTGAGAAGCCTGGAAATCAACACTGCTATCACTGATTCAGTTGCCCTCTACTTGTTCCTGGTTTCCTTTGTGCTTCCTTGTCACTGTAGTAACTTTCTATGTTCAGATTTTTTTTTCCATTGTTTGCTCATTTTCCCAGTCTATGACAATTTTAACTCTGTTAAAGTGGAACTATGCTTCCAGGGTGGAGGGTGTACTGTCTTAAGCTTCTATGATTTTGTGCAATTATTTTCAATAACTGTCTGTGTTGCATGGCCTGCTGTTTCACTGCCCTCCTCTCAAGCTGGTTCAACAGGCCTTTCCTATCGACCTTCTAAATAGTTTTGATTTTGAAATTTGTTTCACTTTTTTTTGTGGATTCTGCCACTCTAGAATTTGTTTAGAATTATTTTTAAATTTATTTTTAATTTTTGCAAGGCAATGGGGTTAAGTGACTTGCCCAAAGTCATACAGTTAGGCAAGTATTAAGTGTCTGAGGTCAAATTTGAACTCAGGTCCTCTGGACTCCAGGGCCAGTGCTCTATCTACTGTGTCACCTAGCTGCCCCTAAAATTATTATTTAAAGGTATTTAGAGGGGTTTTGGGGAGAGGTTAGGTGAGCCCTTGCTTTACCCTGCCATCCTGAATCTGCCTCTTTGCACATATTTTTTGATCAATAAGATTTTGAATATTTTAGAGAGATAGCATTATATAAAGGATAGAAAGCTGAATTAAAAGCCAGAAATATCTAGGTTTAAAGCTTGTCTTTTATATATATATCTATATGATTCTGGGTAAGTCACAACCTAGGAAATTCTCTAAAACTGTAAGTTGTAGAGAAAATAGAGAATTCCCTCACCTGGAAATTCCCTAGCCTAATGAAATAGCAATTTTTATCCCTGTTTTTATTAAAAATTGCATAATACTTGAAGTGGTAAATCCTCTGCACAAAATTCTATTAAAGAAATCAAATGGAGAAATAGCAATCTATTTCTTCTGAGTCATGATTCTAGATGTTTGATGCTACCATGTGACAAGAAGTCCCCATTGTATACTTCATTTGGTCTGGAAACTAAGAACTTTTCTTTTTTTAATAGCAAATAGAAATGTATTTAGTTGCATAATAGTTTTAATTTCTGGAATAAATATTATCAATTGCCAGGGAATAAAATGGAGGTCTAACTTCCATACTACTTATTACATCAACAACAGAGTAACTACCAGATCTCTGTTAACCCTGTTTAAAGGAAATGAGTATTCACTTTATTAATTTCTGACTGAATTTATATTTCACTTTAGATAAAAACATTAGATTTTTTTTAAGTTTGACATATTTTCACTCAGCAGGTAATCATAACTTAATTTTGTGGGAATGAGGGGTCAGTTAATTAACAACAAATTAACATTAAACCCTGTTGAGTGTGAGACATTGTACTAAACACTAATGACCAAAGACACATGGCATTCTTTATCCTCAGGTAATTTAAGCTCTGGATGGGGAGACAAAAAAGAAACTTTAAATAAAAAGGTAACACTAAGAAGAAACAAATGTTGATGATATATCTGGCTATGTAATTTATAAGATGCTAGGTTACAATTTACTTTGCTACTTTGGATAGACTGGTAATCAATCATATCTCATTGGATGCTACCTTTAATGGTGTAGTATGATAGAGAGCCTGATTGTATTGGAGGTTCTTAACCGTTTGGGGGCCATGGTTCCCTTTAGCAGTCTAGTAAAACTTATGGACCCCTTCTCAGAATAATGTTTTAAATGTACAAAATAAAATATACACGATTACAAAGGGATTCAATTATGTTGAAATGTAGTTAGCAAAATATTTTGAAAGAGGAAAAAACTTTACATATAATAGGTTAAGAACCTTTGCTATAAATTTCTTAAAATTGTGTCTATACAATGGAGGACAATTATTCCTTACTTTTGATTCATGAGTGACCAAGGTTTTTTCCCCAGGAAATTTTTTTAGATAATATCTTTCATATCACTTTTCCTGCCCAATTCTTTGTGAGTAATATGTTAAAGCCTATTATACCCACCATATAATTTTCCATTGCTCTGGGATGACCTAGACATTTAATACTTTGAAGACTATTCTGCAACTTGCAGAATCATTCAGAATGATACTGAAATTAAGAAAATAAGATTGATTTTGGGTCTATTAGTGAGTGTATCATCTATATCTGTATATAGATATAGACATGTATATATATAAACATACACACATACATATAAACACACATACATACATGCATACACATACAAACACACATGTGCATGTATATGTACGAGTACACATAAGCACAAATATATGCATGTATATGTATATATACATATATGCATAAATATATGAAATGGAAATGGAAAACCACCCCAATATCATTTCTTTTTTTTGCCATCTCTAATATTTTATTTTCTCCTCAAGGATACAATATCTCTCCCAACACATTCAATTTCGATCAATGTATAGCTGGAAACAAACAAAACAAAGAAATGTTAGCTGCTGTCATTGTTATGGTTAGTAAATATCTAGCAAGGGAAGCAATGATTCCAAAGAGCCTCCTGGATTTCATCAAGAATAGGTGATATCCCTCAATTGACAAATGGTCAAAGGACACACAAAGGCAATTCACAGATGAGGAAATCAAAGCAATCCATAGCCACATGAAAAACTGCTCCAAGCCACCAATCACTAGAGAAATGCAAATCAAAGCATCTCCGAGGTACCATCTCATACCACCCAGACCAGCCAACATGACCAGAAAGGACAATGATCAATGTTGGAAGGGATGTGGGAAATCTGGAACACCAACACATTGTTGGTGGAGCTGTGAACTCATCCAACCCCTCTGGAGAGCAATATGGAATTATGTCCAAAGGACAATAAAAATAAAACCTTTTGATCCAGCAATACCACCATCAGGTCCACATCCTGAAGAGATCACGAAAAAGGTCAAAACACCACTTGTACAAAAATATTCATAGCAGCTCTGTTTGTGGTGGCAAAGAACTGGAAACTGAGTGAATGTCCATCAATTGATGAATGGCCAAACAAATTATGTATGTATGTGATGGAACAGGAGGGCTGGAAATTCAGAGAAGCCTGGAAGGATTTGCATGAAATGATGTTGAGTGAGATGAGCAGAACTAGAAGAAAATTTTACACCCCAACAGCAACATGGGGTTGATGATCAACCTTAATGGACCCGCTTATTTCAGCAGTGCCAACAATCAGGGACAAATTTAGGTATCTGTGATGGAGAATACCATCTATATCCAAAGAAAGAATTGTGGAGTTTAAACAAAAAGACCAAAGACTATTACATTTAATTTTTTTAATAAATGGTATCTTATTATATAATTTTGCTATCTCTTATATTTTATTTTTTCCTTAAGGATATGATTTCTCTGTCAACACATTCAATTTTGGTCAATTGTATAGCATAGAAACAATGTAAAGACTATCAGACTGCCTTCTGTATGGGGTGGGGGAGGGAAGCCAGATGGGGGGAAAATTGTAAAATTCAAAAAACAATAAAAAAAAGGTAATATCAGTTACAGATCAGTTCCTTAACTGATAAGCCTATTAAATTAGTAGTGAAGGAAATGTTGTGGATACAGTTTTCCTAGATTTTAGCAGTTGTTTTCTTTTAAATGAAATATACTGTTCTTATGGAAAAGACAGAAAAGAGTAAACTGGATACTAATAAAGTAATATGCATTCAACAGTGGTTGGAGGTCTGAACTCAAAGAAAGGATGGTTGTTAATTTGTCACTGTCAATGTGGCAGGTCTCTATTGCAGTGCATCAGGGATCTGTGCAGTTTAATGCTTTACTCAATGATGAAGAGGAAGGCAATGGAAAGCAGACTCATCAAGTTTGAAGATGGCACAAAACTGCCCAGGTGGCCTGCTCCTCTCTCCATTCTATGCCTTGAAGGTCTGGGATCCATGGCACTGTCTCTTGTTCCAGCTTGGAAATCGTATCAGGTTTGGAGATAAGAATACCAAGCGAGGTAATATTCATGTACTTCTCCAGCATCACATCCCAGTAGAGGGTCCTCTGAACAGGGTGTAATCTATCCCACTCCTCCTCAGTGAAATACACTGCCACATCCTCAAATGTCACTGACTCCTGAGTCCTGAACGTCAGGAATGCAGCTGCCATCACCTTTCCCTCTGGGTCCTCTTGGGCACCTTGGACTGGGTGGGAAATTAAACTGAAACTTCCAAACACTTGCTTCTCATGTCCAATACCATAAGGGATATCTGGTTCAACTTGATCTCTTTGAGTTGTCTGAAACAATGCTTTGAGAGGTCTCTTCTTCCTATAATGACTATTAACTGAAGGATCCCCTACTCACCTCCAAAAGCTAAGATTTACTCAAAGCTGAAAAGCCTTGGCAAAAGTCCCATGGGCCTATTTCTTTTCTTCATTAAAAGAAAACAAAGTGTACTGCAGATGGGGTAAAGTTAGTCTGCTAATTTACAAACAAAAATTTGACTAAATAAAAGATTGATGTTTTAAAATAGCTTATTTGGACCATTTAAAATATCTTAGTTTAAAATAAGAGCCATAAGGACAAGTCCTTAAAGTTATATGTTGGTTTATCTCTTCATTTTCAGTAGTTCATGAGAACCAGGAAAAAATATGACTACAAAAGGCTGTTGAGATTATAGCAAAATGTTAAATGCTGTTAAATAAATGGCTGTGGAATTAGGGTTGCCAATAAAGCCATGGGGGCGGGGGCAATAGGTTGAAACTGGAGCCTGAAAGCTGCTTGGCTCTTTGAGCAATGAAGTGTGTGGAACTCCAGGTCCTGCAAGCAGCTGAGCTGATGGATGATGGTGGGCGGGAAGTACCAATATCATTTCAAAGAAATTTCCATGGACCATATTGGTGTGATATGGTGCACAGGGTTATGAAGAATCAGACACAATTGAACAACTCAGTAATAGCAAAAATATTTGCATATGTATATATAACAATCACATATAGGTATATATTTCTAAATATATACTATATATATGTATGTATATATATATACATACATACATACATATATATATATATATATATATATATATATATATATATACTGCATATCATAGCTTGGACAAATATTCTTCATCTATTTGGGTTTTCCTGAGTGAATCAAGCTATTTTATTTTTTTTATTATGATTTCCTAATGCATCTACAAAGTCCAATATCATCTACAAATATGATCATCTTGAAATGCCCACCATTTGCAGTGCACTATCTCCCTCCTTCTTTTTGGACTCTGTACTGTATCTCTTCTGTGATAGTGGGAAACAGATGAGCATATATATATATCTCCCTGTTTTACACTGAGGGATCTTATGTACACTGTACCTTTCAGGAAGTTTTGTTATTGTAAATATGTGCTGTTCTACAGAATGTTATTTGTAAGTAGTTCTCTATTCTTTGTTTCATGCTTTCATAAAGTATGCAGGAGAATAGGCAGATGCATTGATAGTTTTTAGTGTCTTCTCAATCATTCTGTTTTGGTTAAAGGACTTAACTTTTTCCCCAAGACTTTGGTATCCTACTCTATTTTGGATAATAAGAATTGATCCTTTAAAAACTTGAAAATTGATCACCTCTGGCTAGGTAGTCCTTTATATATTTTTGTTCTTTGTTCTTTTTAGTGCCATTTCCATTTCCTTATATTAGCACTTTGAGGACTATGATCTACAGTACAAATGTAGTGGCTGCACTGTTATTGAATGAAAAAAGATCTTGTACAAATCTTTGCAGACATTTTTTATCTCAAGGCTGTTATCTTTGTAGTTTCATCTCTAAATGCCTTTGAACCAATTTCAGTTGCTTTGTTCTCTTATCAAACTATTTGTAAATTTGCTATTCCTCTCCACTGCTCCTTTTTTTTAAGTGGCAATAAGATTTCTTGTAATGAAGACTCTCCCCCTCCTCTCCATGTCATCTCCCTCCTCTCTCTAGTCATCTCCATGCTGCCCATACTCCATCTAAATGGGAAAAACCCTTCATTGAGGTTCTTTTCGTACTTCATTTTCCTGTACCTTTCTCAGCCAGGCCTCTCACACCTCCCAGGGGAAGAGTGATACAGCTACCCATACCATTTCCATTTGCTATGAGTTATCAACTACAGTGAGATTAACACCTCTAGGTCTTATCATTTGTCTATCTACTATGCTCCCTAGCCTTCTTAGAAATTCCAGGTCCTGCATGTATTTACTAAAGATCCTGTACCTTTCCCTCCATCTTGCCATTGCACCATTGGAACTTCTGGGACTTTCTATATGTCTTTCAGCTAAACTAATTTTATGTGTTCATTTTCACAATTAGTGTGTGAACTCCTTTCAAGAAGATACTACATTTTCTATTTGTATTTTTAGCCCTGATCATAGTGCTTGGAACATAGTAATAAGTAATTAATAAATGTTTTTTCATTTATTCATAATCACCAAATGTTCTCTTCCCTTGGGATCCTCATCTCTATGACTGAAAAGGAGATTATATGTTGTCTGAATCCAGAAGTTCATAGTTTCTCTTGGTCTCATTATAGGGATTGATTAGGCAAATTTCCTCAGGAAATGGTGTGGTTTGTGTAGTTATGTGGTTTTTTAATCCATTTATTGTTTTTTTCTAGTATGAAATTAAAAAAATAGATCAGGTTGCCTCAATTGTGTTACATATCTTCTATTTTTTTCTGATTTGTAACTGATTAAGATAGATTCTTGGACAAATTATTTGACTATACAAAGACAAGTGATTTAGAAATGATAACCAGAATAATAATCAGTCATTTTCCATAAAAAAATAAAGAAATTGAAAATGTAAAAACCCAAATATATCATACATTCTATAGAATGTTATTTGCAAGCAATTCTATATTCTTGTATGATGCATGTAAGTATGTATGTATTTAAATATGTATGATAAATTTGGGCTTTTACATTTCCAATGAGGACTTTATTTTCTTTTTGAAGGGTATATTATTTATGAATTTGAGATTTTGCATAGTCAACAGATCTTTAGCCTTCTTGTTTCTTATTCTGAAGCATGTTTTCAAATGGATTTATCACTATCATTGCCTGAAGCCATCAAACATTAAAATATATTTTGATTTAGGAGAATCTTATCAAATTTTTGGTGGAATTTTTCTCTACCTCCTATAATCTGTGACAGATTTTGGCACCTAAACTATTATTATCTTTCTGGTGGGCTTCTTGTAACTGCTTATGATAAGTGCCACAATGGGATATGACTAAAAGTATTATGAAATCATTCTTTGAATACATGATAAATCAACCCTGCTTGCTCTTCTATATTGCCTCTAAAATAAAACTTGATAGTCAGTTTTCCACTTAGCTATAACTTCCCTTTTTTTGTTTCATTTATAGTAAGACTGTCAAAATTAATGTGATTCATTTCAATCAGTTGTATACATGCTCTTTGTTGTATGGTATGGCTTGTGGTCTGATAAGTTTTAGCTATGAAACTATATATTTTTGTTAAAAATTATATACAAATAATTGTTCATTTTTTTAAAGTAGTCATCTTGAGAAGTTAAATGCCTATTCCAATAAATGCTGCTTCTGCTCAAATATTTTTGGAAGTTATTTTTTGCCTTCAGCATTGCCTTCAGAATCAATTTAATAAGTATGTAGTACACTGATCTTATTACTTCATAGTTATGTCACTTATTTTTAGCAAAAACCTTTTTAAGTTACTCACTTTATTTTACTTTACCCTATTTTTATCTCTTTTCAAAATTCAAGTTCACTTACAAAGGAGAAAAACTTGCCACCACTGAGTATGATCAAAAAAATAGGCCAAAGGGGCTTTTTCAGAATGGACCAGTCAATCAACAAACAGCTTTTAAGCACTTACTATGTGCTAAGAGGAAAAAAAGTCACTCCCTGCCATCAGATAATATACATTATAATATGGGAAACTGTATTAAATTAATAGGTTGAGTGAAGATATTGAGAAAAATGCAGGTAATGTCAAAAACACAAGGCACTAGGAAAGGTCTCTCACTTCCCCATTCCTCAACAGATGATCAGCTGTTGCACTACTTTGCAAAATCTTAGAAAGGAATATTAAGTAACTTAAGAAAATGTGCTATAACCTGATAGTTCATTCACTATAATTCTTCATTAATAGATACACATTTTTGTTTGTTTCTGTTTTTGTTTCTGTTTTGGTCAGCAACCCTGGGGATCTTCCCCTCCCAGATTGTTTTTTTTAAATTAAATTTTTAAATTTAAATCAACCTTAATCACTGAATGGACATGGTCTCAGTCAAAATGAAACCTTTTAAAGACTATAGTTTAAAAAAGTCAAGGTTTCCCACTGCATCCAGAGTCATCTTCAGATGACTATGGGGGAGAGAGTGAGGCTGCTGACTGCATGACCCTCCCTGAGTTAAATTCAGTTCACTTGCATGTCATGGCACCACTTCTTCTCTTCAAGAACCAGGACAAACAACAACCATTAAATGGTACAGTTTCATATAACAGATGTTATAGCAATGACTGAGATCCTAAAGTGCTTTGTGAACTTACATATAGAATTCATTATGTCTGAATTATTTAGCAAACATATTTTATTAGAGTTGACAAAACTTAAGAAAGTCATTTTGCATGGATCATATAAGTCTTTGAAAATTGTTGCTTCAAATATAGTAATACTTCCTTAATCAGAATAGCTAATGTATTAGCCATCCTGGTTAAACAGTGGTAGCAATTCAATCCAATTGTCTTTTCTAGATTTCATTTTCTCTCCTTATAAAACCTTTGACCATCACTGCCTTTTAAGTAACCAAATAAGGAATTCACTAAAATTTCATCTCTTTTTTTTTTACTTGACAGCACAGAGGTATTAATGAGGCAGATGTTAGAAAACTAGCAAGTTGGACAAATCATAATTATATAATTGTAGCAAAGATTATTTTTTTAAATAAAACAATCCAAAATTACTAAACCCTTAACTATTTAAGAGTTTTTTGGGACATTTCCTCATATGTTTTGGGTAGCTTTAATTTGTAGCCTTCAGATAATCTGGTTAAAGTTTAAGGCTAACATCTCTGTTACAAACTTTTCTGAATGAAAAAATGTGCATGCAGAAAATAATTTCAAAGAATCAAATTCTGAATTTCAAAGAAACATAGAAGACTTGAAATTCATAGAATCTAATCTAGTCCTCTATCTGGTACAAGACTCTCTTGTATTAAAAAGGCAGTAGCATTGTCAAATATGCAAAACTGTGACTAATAATAAAAACTAACAATTATGTAGTGTTTATTATGTACTAGATATTATACTAGGTATTTTGCAATTATCATTTCACTTGATTCTCCTGGGAGGATAAAACCTGGGAGGCAGATGCCATTATTTTCTCCATTTTACAGAGGCAGACACTTAAGTGACTTGTCCAAGGTCATATGGTTAGAGTGTCTGAGACTGAATTTGAATTCAAGTCTGTTACTTTATGCACTGTACCACCTAGCTGCCTTTTTCTAACAGGATATGGAGGAAGGAACATAGTTTTATGTAGTTTATATGCAAGAAAAAGGAAATAATGAGACAGGTAAAATATCCATTAGCTAACCTCCCTAAAAAAGGTATAAAATGACTACAGGTGCCAAAAACAATTAGGCTGCAAATTTGCCTTCAGTTACTCAGCCATACTCCCTAAGCATTTAGTTCTAATTAATTTTCTTCATTACACAACAATACCCCCTCCTAATTACACCAGAGAAACACTATAAACCTACTAGCTATTCAGACTCTTTATTGCACAAATTATTCTGTTAGCTTTTTACTATAAGCCAGCCCTCACTGTCTAATTTATACATGCCTCATCTTAGCAGACATGGGCTGCTTAGTAAACCCTTGACAGCTAGGCAAACTAATCCTGAATGTGACCATAATCCAAATTAGTAATTTTAGTGAAATGAAAAATCAAGGCTGAATAATTTAGATCCTACAAATGCAGAGGTGAAAAGTACAAGTAAAGGTATCATGTAACAACTGAATATATACACATGTTGCCAAGGCTTCTGATCCCGAAGCAGAGCTTCTGTATCACTTGTAGGCATGGAGCTCTTGCAACTTTAATGGAAATATGTGCAATGGGAAAGAAGGCAGTTCCTTCGATACTGGTTCTATATAGTAAAGTTAGAATTGAAACCTTAGTCCAAATTTGGCATTGTATGGAGGACCCAGGTAAGGCGAACTGCTTAATATAACCTATTTGTATTAAAATTGTAATTGGAACCCCAGTTGCAAGTCTTCTAATACGATGATCTTTCTCCCCTCCCCCTAATACATATATTACTATTTAGAGATTAGACCAGTTACACTTCCTTCTCTCTGACTACTGATCTCCTTGGCTTCATTGTTAAGTCTCAACTAAAATTCTACATTCTGTAGGAAGCTTTTTTCAATCCTTCCTAATTTTAGTGCCTTCCCTGTGTTATTTACTAATTTCCTATATTTATATAACTTGTTTTGTATAAATTTGTTAGCTTGTTAATTCCCCAATTAACTGACTGAGGCTAGAAACCATCTTGATTATTTTTTGTATCCCCCCAACACTAAGCACAGGACCTGGCAGGTAGAAGGGCCTCAATCTTTATTTATTATTGATTGATTGAACTCTAAATTAACATATTCTTTGCCCTTTTAACACAGGCCAGAGGAGATTTAGAACTGGGATATAAACTTTCTGAGGGCAAGGACTTATTCTCTTATTTTTAATTTTTATCTTTGAACAATTGGCACTGTACCTGGCACATATTAGATGCTTAATAAATGCTTGTCAAATAAATGAATGAGCCAAAAAAACCCTTTGCAATTCATAAGGTCCTCCTCTCTTATTTTTCAGATGAGGAAACTGAGTCTTAGATACCCTGGAAAGTATTTGAATCCAGGTTTTCTGGTTTTGAATTAGGGGCTCAGTCAGTCACATTCCATTAGTAGAATATGGTTGCATATTTTACGCAAACAAAACCTATTCTTTTAGATAGCAAACAATATAAATAATGTTATTTGGAAAGGAAACAGACCATGCATAGGGATACTAGTAAAATAATTTATATATATATGTAATGGGGTTAAGTGACTTACCCAAGGTCACACAGCTGGGCAATTATTAAGTGTCTGAGGCCAAACTTGAACTCAGGTAATCCTGACTCCAGGGCCAGTGCTCTAATCCACCACCTAGCTGACCTTGGTTAGCATTTATATTGTGCCTATTATGTGCCAAGAGCTTCAAGGATATTATTTCATCTTGTCCTTACAACAACCTTGTACTTGTAGTTACTATTACTTTTCCTGCTTTACAGTTGAGGAAATTGAGATATATAGAGGTTAAATGATTAGTCCAAGGTCACTAAGTAAGTATCCGAGGATGAATTTAAACCTAGGCCTTCCTGATTCTAGACCCAGCATTCTCTATCCACTACTTTAACTAGATATAATGCAGTTGTCTTATACTGGTTACCCATGTCTATACTAGCTGAATCTGAAAATTATCCTATCTGCATGGATTTTAATTAATTCAAAAAAAATTGAGAAAGCAACTTTTTTTCCCCCTTAGAGAGCAGTATAGAACTTTCAAGCAAAAGGGCGGGTACACCAGAGTCTTGACCCTAAGTTTTTGTTAAGTCATATCCAAATCTTTATGCCCCCATTTAGAGTTTTGTTAGTATAGTTACTGGGGTGATTTATTATTTCCTTCACCAGCTCATTTTACAGATGAGAAAACTGAGGCAAATAGGGGTAAGTGACTTGTCACCATCTACTAAATGTCTGAAAACCAGATTTGAACTAAAGAAAAGTCTTCCAGATTCCAGATCCTGCATTCTATCCACTGGGCCACTTAACTGTTCTTGACCTTAAGTGGATAAGATTAAAAAATAAAAGCTTCCAGTTCCTTTAGAAGCTTTATTGTTATTATCTGAAGTCTTTGGTTTATAAATCTTCAAGACTTCTAGGCATTAGTAGATTTCAGATTTTTTAGGTCAGGAAGATTTGGCCTTCCTCTTGCTAGTAGGTTTTATTAGAAGTTAGTATGCCCCCACTCCCAGTTATCTTCCCTTGGGCATTTTTCTTTTAGGTGCTGCCAGAATTTTTTGTTCATTTTGGGAGAACCCGAAAATTACAAACATATTAACAAAATAGCAGAATCTATACACTCAAATAACCTTTAGCCTCTTCAGATGCCTTCCCATGCGGCAGCAAGTGCTACTCATAATTTGGCAGTTGAAAACATTCCAAGAAATCAGTCTACTGGGTATTTTCTTCAGCAGAAGCCAGAAAAAGTTGCTATCTCCTCTGTTAATTATGTCTGACTAGTATATAATGTACTAGCACTGCTGCTTTCTAATCTAGTTATCCATATAACAATTCCAATTAGCCAGGTGCAACTATCTATTTAAAAAAATGGATTTTGCTCATTTGTGCATGAAGAATTGAAGTTTTTAGATTAATAGCTTAAAGGCAATATTCTTTCCTAATCTTTTTTAGACTAAAAGTCAAAGAACAGGGGATCTCAAAACTGATCATGAATTGCTCTCAATAAACAATACCTTTACATAATAATTTTGTGATTATTTCTTCAGTGATATAGGGAAAAGAATGTTGGATTTGAGATATATCCTGGATTCAGATCCTGCCTATTTTTTTTACCCATTGTCCCTAGTCAAGTCCAAATCATCTAAATTTTCTGTGACTCAAATCAACATGTATTTAAGTGCTTACTATGTGCTCTGTACTATGTTAAGTACCTGCAACACAATGAAAAACAAAAATAGTCCCTGTCCTCCAGGAGTTCACAATCTATTGGGGGGGGGGAATAACTTGCAGACATCTGTGTACAAATAATATATACAATGGAAAAATTAGAGATAATCTCTGAAGGAAGGCATTATCATTAAGAGGGATCAGAAAAGACTTTTTTTTTTGCAAAAAGTGAGATTTTAGCTGAAAATTGAAGGAATCTAGGGACACTATGAGATGGAAATGAGGATAGAAAGAATTTTAATCAAGGATGTCAGTCATTGAAAGTGCCTGGAAGGGCAGCTAGGTGGTGTAGTGGATAAAGCACCCGCCTTGGAGTCAGGAGTACCTGGGTTCAAATCCAGTCTCAGACACTTAATAATTACCTAGCTGTGTGGCCTTGGGCAAGCCACTTAACCCCATTTGCCTTGCAAAAACCTTAAAAAAAAAGTGCCTGGAATCAGGAGATGGAAAGTCCTATTTAAAGAAAACTATCATTCAATTGTAAGAGTACTACAAAATAATTCTAATGACTAACATTTATATGGTGTTACTACTAAGTACACTAAGCACTTAAAAAATATTTTAGGCAATGGGGTTAAGTGACTTGCCCAAAGTCACACTGTTAGGCAATTATTAAGTGTCTGAGGTCCTCCTGATGCCAGTGCTCTATCCATTGCGCCACCTAGCTGCCCAATACTTTTCAATTATTTATCCATTTGATCCTCACAACAATCCTCTCATTTTACAAATGAGAGAAATGAGACAAATAGGTTAATGACTTGTCCAAGGTCACACAACTATGATGTGCCTGAGATCAGCTTTGAATTCAGTTCTCCTATCCTAGGTTAGGCACTCTTTTCATTGCACAGCATAAAGAAATATAAGAAGACTGGGAGGTAGGAAAAAAAACAAGTTTATGAAAGGCTATAAAAGTCAAACAAAAGACTATTTTTGATTCTAGAGCTAGAAAGAAATCATTAGAGTTTATTGAATGGGAGTGATGGTGGTGATGGTCCAAGTATGTGTGTGTGTGTGTGTGTATGTGTGTGTGTGTGTGTGTTTCCCTGTGGGTATAAGTGTGTGGGTGTGGGTGTGGGTGTGCGCATGGTCAGAACTGTTCCTTAGGAAGATCATTTTGATAGTTGAGATAGAGATAGATGAATACATTAAATCTAATTTTTATTAGTCAAAATATACATATGATTTGAACAACATTCCCCTCTAAGAACAAATCAGCAACCTGAGTCTTAGATTTAGAACCCTCTTTCAAACTGATATTCATGATAATGTTGTCATTTTGACTACTCAGCCAGAATACATGTGTCTCCCTCTTAGGTGGCCATCTGGTAAGTCTCCATCTATCAGGATTGCCCTCAAGAGAACTTGAGAATGCACATGTTTCAAGTATAGGCAATGCAGGAACCTGTCCTAGTTGCAACACATGTTCAGGCTGAAGCCTGGAGATTTTAGTAGTTTTTTAAAAATAGTTTTTAAATCTAAGAACACTTAATTTTCTTAATTTGCTCATCATATCACTTGATTGGTAGTTCATTAGGTAAACTATTAATAAAATTGTTCATTTTTTTATTAGTAGTCTGTCCTATGGGGGGAAATTACATATGTTTATCAGTTATTTAGGTACATACAATGTTGTTTACATATATCATGCAAGTTCTTGTCTTTTTATTGAAAAATATAGAAAATATTGAAAAACTATAGAAAAATATCTTACTTGAAACAACTCAATCACAAAATGGGGAGGCTTAAACAAATGGAGTTAGTTTGTTAAATTGATAAATATTCCTGCTGTCTAATTGAGATAAGACTTATTCTCACTGCAGATGAGAGTGGACAGAGAGACTAACAAGAAGCTTTATGAAATAACCCAGGTGAAATGTGAGGAGGACCTGCACCAGGTTGGTGATAGGGTAGTCATGGATTGCAGTGAAGGTTGGCAGGTGAGGCAGAACTGAGACTCATCACTGATTGCCAAGGCTTGAGCATGCCAGGTGTATGTGTTCAACCCTTTGTAATGAGAGGCAAGACTGTCTGTCTCATCTGCTGCCCTCTCCTTGCATATCCCTGGATCACTTGATAGTGCCAGAAGAGAAAAGGGAGCACATAGGAGAAATGTTACAAAGTTTCCAAAGGTGGAAGTGACAAGATTTGGCAAATGATTAATTATTAGCAATGAAGTTTGAAAGAGTGTATGAGGAATCCAGGATGTTACCTTATCTATAAAATGAGAGAGTATGACGGTAGTAATCACTTATATGTTTCTTCTGCCTCTAAACTTACAATCCACTTATGTATAAATTTGTAGAGGATTTCTAGAATATTTTTCCCAGGCAGATTTTATAGTTGTAACTTTCTAGTAAACAGATTCAGGCTGCTGATGACACCATGTCTTAAATATTTTAATTTTGTTTATATTTTCTAAAATTAAAACAAACCACAGAAGACAATATCTGTCTAAAGGACATTTTGCATATTTTTGATCTATTTTCAGGATTTCATGATAGCAAATTTTCTCTGGAAACCTCCCTTTTTCAAGGGGGGAAATTAGGACTAAATAAACAAGGTCATGAAAGCACTTTTGACATGGTGCCATCATTGGGAGGTGAAATAAACCTAAGAAATATTCTCCATCTACCCCATCTCCAATTAATTCTGGCAGCACTTCTGCTAATCAGTGAACAAATGTTCATTGAATATCTTTTCACTGGACAGCACTTTAGGTCTGGGATGAAGGGGGAAGATGGTTGAAACAATGATGGGTAGTTATCTCCTTACCCCAGGAATTTATAGACTAGTTGAAAAGAATATATATATATATATATAATATGTATAATATATAATATATATGTATGTATAGCAAAAAGAAAGAAAACTACAGAACAGAGTAACAAATGCAAAATAACTTTTAGATTTTCCAAGTAAGGGATCTATTATTCCATAATTATTATTAATGATAATGGCACATATTATAATCATGTTATTATATGTTAGCATAAACTATGAGTAGTAACAAAAAGTAACTGACATTGTATCGGATGATGAAGACCCCTACTCAAATTGACTACTCAGAGGCTTCTCAAAGTTCGGAGCAGAATGTCATTTATTAGAATCTTGCAAGAAGCAGGTGGTCCTCCCAGGGTGCAAAGGAGACATCCAGGGTTGGAGGCTGTCTGACAAGCGTTAGCAGCCAAGCTTTATAGGCAAAAACCACAACCTTCCTAATTTCTGTTGACCTCTCAAATGATTGGCACAAGCCTTGAAATAGCATGGGGGATTTTTGTGGTTATGACAGCTGCAGTGATGATACCTGACATCTGCTCTCAGAGGGGGTCCTTAGAAATTCTCCCCCGCCCCCGACCTATTTTGAAGGGACTGATAGTTCTTGGAGACTCGGGCCCTCTGACCTATTTTGAAAGGACTGATAGTTCTTGGAAACTCAGGCCCCCTGACCTATTTTGAAGGGACTGATACTTCTTCTCTTCAGACTGAGAGACCTCCACTTAACCCACTCAATCCCTCCTCTAATTTCTACTAATGGAGGTCTCTCACTTGCTCAAACCGCTGGAGCATTACCTCCCAACAATTTTTAACCTTAAAGGTGTCAGCTATGGTCTGTATCATTCCAATAAAACTATTCTCAAAATTATAAGGGGGCAGGGTGGAAATTGGGAAACTCATTAGGGGCTTAATGACCAACCCACATAGATCAGGTACGGGAAGCTCATTTTGGCCATCCCCAAGGAGTTTCACTATAATTACAACCAGCAATAGAGAACAATCTAAAATTCCTATCAATTATGTATGCAATCAAGCCAATCTGAAAGATAAAAAGACTTAAAAAAGACTTAGTCCAAGAATCTGGTATGGGGTCATCAGACTCTTCTCAGTCTCAGCCTCAGTTCTCCAGAAGATGGATCCCGAGGTTCAACTGCCCATTCTCTAGGTGCACCAAACCATGTTCTTGGGTTCGGACAGCTGTGTCAGAGGTCAGAAGGATCTGGAATGGACCTTCCCAGGTTAGGGTCAGCTTGTCCTCTCACCAGGGCAGAATCAGAACCCAGTTCCCTGTCTACTCTACCAGTCCTTTCACTTGGGTGTGGTGTGTAAAAATGAATCCCTAGTTTCAAATATCGGGTCCATTGGTTTCCCTCTCCCTCCCCCTAGATATGAGTGACCAAACAACATTTCATAAGGAGATAGCCCAACATCCCTATGGGGTTTTGTTCTGATCATCAGCAGGTCAAGGTGAAGGCACTTAGTACAAGGCAATTGAGTTTCCAAAGCTAATATGATCAGTTGTTTCTTAATTTCTTGGTTCATTCTTTCTATTCTTCCTGAAGAGGGCAGATGCCAGGAGGTATGCAGGTCCCAAGAAATCTCTAAAGCCTCTATCAGGGACTGGAGGATTTTGGCTGTGAAATGAGTGCCCTGGTCTGAATCTATATACTCCACCACACTATACCTTGGAATGATTTGTTCTAAAAGTACTTTTGCAACTGCTGTTACAGTAGCTTGGGAGAGGGGAAAAGCTTCTACCCATGTGGTTAGGTGGTCCAATACAACTGGCAAGTACTTGAGATGCCCCACTGGCGGCAGCTCAGTAAAGTCTATGGCTTGAAAAGGCCTCGCATCAGGAGGTCATCCCCCAAGAGGGGTCTACCTTAGGGCCATCTTATTAGTCCTTCGACAAATAATACAGTGGGCCAAGGTATATAATCCAGGGGTCACATACCTGGTCAATACAGCATCACACAGGTTCTGGACATCCCAATGACTGCCTTGGTGTAGGTATTGGAGCACTTGTCTCATTCTTGCCTTGGTCAGCACCTCCCTACCATCAGGTAGAAACCAATACCCCTTTCCATCTTTCTCTGCTCCCAACTCCTGGAGCTTTGTCTGTTTCTCTGAGGTAAGGGATGGTGGTGGTAGATCTTGGGGCAATGTGGGTACCAATACCATCATATCCTACAGACTCTGAGACCTCTCCTCCCCTGCCCATTTTGCCTCCTTATCAGCTTTTGCCTTGAACAAGTTCCCCATCTGGTGTCCAGTGGACAATTGCTATGTGCTTTGGTAATATCAAATTGTTCAGAACCCCAATTATCAGGGCCTCATGTGCCAGTTCCTTTCCCTTTCTATTGATCATACCTCTTTCTTCCCAAATTTTTCCAAAGATATATACTACTCCCCAAGCATATTTTGAGTCAGTATAGACCATTCTACTTCTTCCCTCTAATTCTTTTAAAGCCTGATTGAGGGCGTATAGCTCACATATCTGAGCTGACCACCCTTTCTATAAGGAGCTGGCCTGCACTATGGACAGCCCATCTCCATCAATTATGGTATACACATTCTTCCTTTTCCTTTCCACTACCTGTGAGGATCCATTTACAAACCATTTGGCTCCACTTCGAAGAGGGGTTTCTTGTAAGTCCTCCCTAACTTTAGTCTGGAAATTTATTTCATTGAGACAATCATGTTTCAAAAGTGCATGTTCCCCTGGAGAGGTGGACAAGAAACCAGCTGGGTTCAAATTAGAATCCTGCGCCACTATCAGATCATCTTTTCCCAATAAGATTGCCTCATATTTTAAGATTCTAGAATCAGTCACCTTCCAGCTTGTTAGATCAAGATAGATCTAACCTGATGTGGGACACTTACAATGAGGCTGCCTCCAAAGGTTAATTCCCTACTCTCCTCCACCAGAAGAGCAGTGGCTGCCACTACTTAGATGCATGTCGGCCACCCCCTTGCCACTGGGTCTAGTATTTTCCAGAGAAAGGCAACTGGGTGACATTGCCCTCCTCTAATTTGGGCTAGGACTCCCAGGGCCACCCCTTTCTCATTATTTACAAGCAGATGAAAGGGCTTCTCTAATGATGGTAGGAGCAGTACTGGGATTGCCATAAGGGCTGATCTAAGTTGTTCAAAACTCTGCTCTTCCTCTGGTTGCCACCTAATTTTCTCTGGCTTTTCTTCTGACAATTTGGCATACAAGGATTGGGTTAGCAGAGCATATCCATCAATCCAATTTCCACAGTATCCCACTAACCCTAAAAATTTCTGAAACGCCTTTTTCGTTTCTGGTTTAGGCAACTGTAGAATCCCTTTGACGCAGGCAGGATCTAATCTTTTTCTACCTTCATTTATATAATGTCCCAAATATTTCACTTCTTTTTCCACAAACTGTAATTTTTCCAGGGAAACTCTCAGCCCCTGGGAGCCCAAATAGTTCAATAAAAGGATGGTGACTCCGGTGAGTCCTTCTCTAGTTTTCCCAGCTACCAAAATATCATCTACATATTGCAATACTCTAACCCGTGCTACTGGATTCCTAAACTCCTCCAAGATTTGCTCCAACACTTGTAAACTAATAAAACCTTGAATGACAATTTGCTCTTCCCTGGTAATTTCATAATTGAAGTTTTGGAAGCACCAGAGTCCACCAAGAAAACTACTTCTTCTCTTGACGGCCTCACCCTTACATTTATCAAGGGCTCCAGGTGGGGATTTTTGTGAGCCCCTGACCCCTATGATGATTAGTTCCCTTAAGTCCTCTCCTGTTGGCGCTGATTGTTATTATCCCAACCTGGGTCAATCACAAGTACTTTTGCTCTGTTGGTATTACTCCCACAGCAGGTGGGTGTTTCCTTTCCCACTCCCTCATGGCTGCAGTCCTAATTGTTGCTCTCTCTTCATGGGTGAATAGCAAGCATGTTAAGAACATGCATCAGCTCTGGCCATGAATAGATGTTAGGACCCAGAAATTGATCTAACTGTCTGGAGGTCCCTATGGAGTCCTCCATGACTGAAACCAGGTCTTTCTTGAAATTCCTTAATTCAGCCCCCGGAATAGGGGCATTAACAAATCCTATTCCCCATTGTGGTCCCCCATCTGGACTTATTTACATATAAATTTAATTGCTGACAGACTTGATCCTCGATGGAACCAAATTTTGGCCAAATTATTCCTCCTCCCAAGTCGTGGCCACCCCAAACAAAACAACAAAATTTAATCATTTTCTTTTTTGCTTTTCCCTTTGTATTTTGGGAGAACTTCCTAATTTTAGTCGATTTCCCAAAGGGCTATGGAATGGAATTTTATGACTAGGATCCTGACCTGGAACTTTGGATTGACCTTCCCCATTCCTACGCTAGAGGTCACCGTCACACCAGTAGTCACCCGAGAGCTTCCCTTAGAGAGTCCTTCCCACTGGGGTCAATAGTGGTCCTCTCAACAATTTGTTAGGGAGCTAATCTCCTGCATCTTCCTTGACCCAGCCGATAGAACCCCCAGACTCCTGAGTGCTTACCTCAAGCTACATGTGTAGGTCTTTCAGACTGCACTGGCCCTCAGGATCTCTCTCTACTTTCACTTTTAGATTCTGCTCCTCATCAAGTTCCTCTGCTTCAGGTCCTTTGTCTAACAGGAGGGAGGCAACACACTAAGACTAGGGACTATTGGAGAAATCTCTCCATAGGTGCCTGTCCCCATCTAAGGGTGCTTCACCATCTCTTGGAAGACCACCGGATCCCGAGAGAGCCCCCAAACTGTATGGGATGATGAAGACCCCTACTCAAATTGACTGCTCAGAGGCTTCTCAAAGTTCAGAGCAGAATGTCATTTATTAGAATCTTGCAAGAAGCAGGCAGTCCTCCCAGGGTGCAAAGGGGACACCCAGGGGTGGAGGCTGCTTGACAAGCATTAGCATCCAAGCTTTGTTTGTTTGTTTTTTAGGTTTTTGCAAGGCAAATGGGGTTAAGTGGCTTGCCCAAGGCCACACAGCTAGGCAATTAAGTGTCTGAGACCAGATTTGAACCCAGGTACTCCTGACTCCAAGGCTGGTGCTTTATCCACTAGGCCACCTAGCGGCCCACATCCAAGCTTTATAGGCAAAAAACACAACCTTCCTAATTTCTGTTGACCTCTCAAACGATTGGCACAAGCCTTGCAATAGCATGGGGGATTTTTGTGGTTATGACAGCTGCAGTGATGATACCTGACATCTGCTCTCAAGGGGGGTCCTTAGAAACTTGCCTCCACCCCTGACCTATTTTGAAGGGACTGATAGTTCTTTTCTTCAGACTGAGAGACCTCCACTTAACCCACTCAACATTAATATGGTGCTTTAAGGGTTTGAAAAGCACTTAACAGACATTATATTCTCATTAGATCCTCATCACAATCTTGTGACATTGAATACAGGTACTATCTCCATTTTATAGATCAGGAAACTGAAATTTGGAGCTGTTAAAGAGTCTTGAGTGAATGATAGAACTAGTTAGGTTCTGTGTGAGTCCAAGGTCTATGCTTACCTCTCTCCCCATTCCCTTGCTCTCTTTGTCTAGAAATGAAATTAGGATTCAAATTCTTAAATGGTTAAAAAAATTCCCTTCGTAACTTTAGTGTTTTTTCTTTTCTTCTATTTTTTTCTAACTAGTTAGAAGTAACACCTCTAACTTGAGGGAACAGAGAGGGCATTTGAAATATTTCCTTTAGTCTCACTTCCTGCCTTCCATTATCAGGCGAAGTGAAAGGACTCCCCTCTGAGCTCCCTGACCAGGTGCATCTGCCTGTTCAATTATTACCTCAGTGAGGCAGTTCCACCAGCAAGGTATTAATTAGCTGGCAGCTGGCAAGAGGTGGAGCTCAGCTCCAAGCTCAGAGCCATAATTTTTGAGTGGTTGGATGGTTCTGGAAGTGACATTATCTTGCCCTCTGCGGTTAAAGCCAAAGTATTGAAGTCTGCACCAGAAATTTGGGAGGCAGAGGAAGAAAGAATAGAGTTTACCTGAGACGACAGGGATCAAAAAGGAGGGTAAAGAAACCATCTGTGAGGTGGAGGGTAAGGACAGCAACTCAGCAGTATGCTATTAAGCATGGAAGATTCTAGTGCTATTGGATGAGTAATAGGGTTATTCTCTGAGATAGTAGTGTTAAACTCAGATAGAAAACTATTCAAAAGAATTCCTGACAAGCTGCATATTGACTTAGTTTTAAAATGAAATATTCATATTTTCTTGGGGTTTTACATTTTACATTTACATTTACAATTACATTTAAATCTGGTTTCCAGTGCTTTCAGGAGTGCTATAGGCTGCATGTGACCCATAGGCTGCAGGTTTGACCCATCTGTTCTAGAGACTGGCATAGTTAAGAGGCAGATCTAGAGACATCTCCCAAGGTCAGATTGGGTAGATTTCAGGGAAGAATTAAGACAGTTTCAGTCTATTTTTATCATTTTTAGCCTCACTACCTCCAGCAAAAAGGAAGTATACATCTCTTCCTTCACTCGTTTTGAATTTCTTTCTTAAAATAATTTTGTTTATACCTTTTGTTCTAAAATTAATTAATTCTCAATATGCCCTCTCTAAATGGAGAGCCATCTCTTATAGAAAAGAAAAAATTGAAAAAACAAAAAAATAAAATTCAGTGAAATTAGTCAATCAATGAAACAAGTCCAGAAGTATATATAGTGTTCCATACCCAGAAATTTCACATTTGCAAAGCAGAGAGGGAAGTGAATTATTATATTTCTTCTTGGGAGTCAAGTTTGGTCATTATAATTTCACAGAATAGTTTTTGTTAATGTTTTCTATTGGCATAATTTCTATTGTTATTGTTAATTTCATTTATGTTTTTATAGTTGTGTGTATTGTTTTCCTTGTTCTGTTGGCTATGTTTTGCATCCCTTCATATAAGTAAATCTTTTCATACTTCTATGTAGATTTCATATTAGTCATTTCCTCTGGAGTAAAAAATAACATTGCATTCATGGGCTACAATTTGTTTAGTCAGTCTCTAATTTATGGATAGCTACTTGTTTCTAGTTGTTTGGTAAAGATTTTGGCAAAATATTTTGGTTACATTAAACCTTTCTTCTTTCTATCTTTGATTTCCTTGTGGAATATTCTTAAGTGGAATATTTGGGTCAAAGGCTAAGGATATTAGCCACTTTCCTAGTATAATTTCACAAAACTTTTTGGATCATAGTGTATATGTATCTTTCTATAATCCTCCCTACATTGATTGTTTACTTCTTTGGTCAACTTTGTTAACTTTCTAGTTGTGAGGTGAAAACTCATAGTTGTTTTGATTGCATTTTTATTTTTAGTGATTTGGAGCAAATTTTTCTTATGGTTATTGAAAGTTTGCACTTGTTTTGAGAACTGTTTGCTTATGTCATTTGATCATTTTATTCAACAATGGTTCAAAAAGTTCTTGAAGAAGAAAAAATATTTTAATGTAGAAAATCAGTTTATTCTATCATGAATAATTATATATAGTTCGTCATGGACAATAATAGGATACTGGTTGGACAAGTTACTACAAAGTACATCACATAAAATGAGTGGTCAAAATTTTGTTTTTCTGAGGTTGGGGAAAAAAACTTCTTTTTAAGAAAGAAAAAAACAGAATTAATTTTAAAGTACAAATTATTCTATTTTCAGATTATGGAGGAGTCTATCAGTGGTAATCTGTCAGGTATATGTACCTTCTTTATAATCTGGTGATCCTAAATTAAAAACAACCCTAACATTTCACAGAAAGGAAAGAAACACTATGAAAACATAGAAAAAGAAAAATATTACAGATCAAAAAAAAATGAGGTGAACAAAGACATTTTGGGAGTACAATTACATTTCACATGACTGTCCCTCATAAGATGAAAAGTGGAGGGAGAGAGTAAATAGTCCTTAGGGGAAAAAATTAAATAAAACCAAAAAATTTTTAATAAGAATCTTGACCTATTACAAAGGAAATCAGCAGAGGTAGATAAATCAGTCTACAGAAGAGATGAAATGTATACTTCAAGATTATTCATGCTATTTCGTATAATAACCTAAATTTATATAATAATTATAGATGTATATTTGTATATATATATATTCTCTCATATATATGAATATGTATATATATATATATATATATATATATTTATATATGTTTCTATAGATACATATATACTATTCTATCAAGTCCTGGCTGTTAACCTTTTATATCATTCTCTTTCAACATTACCTCTTCTCTAGATTTTGCCATACTATTTTTATAGGATTGTAGATTTAGAATTGGAAAGGATTACAAAGGGAATTGACTTCAACATGCTCTTTAACAGATGAGGAAAATCAGGCACTCACAGGTTAAATGTCTTGTCTTGAACTACTGATAAGAGACCCTTATGCTCTATACCCTTTTTTTCTTTATTTTTTCTTCTATCAAAATTGATATCTTACTCTTTCTGCAATTCTGCTGGGCATCTTTTATAATCAAGTTAAGATAAATGTGGTAATGACCTTTAATAGCTCAGTGTGTGATCCTTTCCAGAGGTATGAATTTTGACAGGAATATCCCTCAAATAATACCTTAAGAACAAGGTACAATAAATGAATTTCTCATATTAGAATTTCAGATACTCCAGAAGGCTAGTATAGAAGGTATTTGAGAAAAGACACCTTCCTTGATCTCTCATCATCTGGTATAGATGGTTGTTCTTCTAAGCTCTTATAATTTAGAATTGCAAGGAATACATACCCTCCACTTCTACCTCAATTGAAGATAGTTAATTAGCTGGAGAGTTTAGAAGAGTAGGCATCCAGGATGGTGTGATTATTCTATATGAAGATCCTTTTGAAGGAATGAACTGTTTGGTAAAGAGAAGGCCTGGGGGTAGGAGATAGACCTTACCACTATTTCACATACTAAGTCCTTGATAAGCAAATGTTAGTTGAAATGAAATATTATCTAGTGGAATAGGGTTTAGACCTGTTTGTTTGCCTTTTAACAAGAACAGTGGACAGAAATATCAAGGAACAAATTTAGTCTTGATATAATTAAAAAAAACAAAAGCAAAACAAACAAGAAAACAAACAAAACAAACAAAACAACTCTTCTTAACAGTTTGATCTATCCAAAAAATAGAATGGGCAAGAGGGAGCAGGTTTACCCTCAATGGAGATTTTTGAGCAAAGGTTAGGGAAACCATTTGTTAGGTATGATTTAAAATTTAATCTTATTCAGGTATGGGTTGCTTCTAATGACTTTTAACTATGAGATTCTATGAACACTTGAAATACTTTTGGAAGTCAGATGGCATGATAGTTGCGGAACATGCAATGTGAAGATGGTCTGACCTGGGACTGGTCAGAGATAATAATTTAGTCTGCACTCAACAATCAAGACAGCTGGGACTCAGTACAATAATTCCAAAGATGAATGGGCTGCCTTTCCAAGGCCCAGGGACTCTGTATGGATAGGTATGATTATTATCCTCATTTTATAGATGTCAGAACTGAGAGATTATGTGATAAGGTAGGATTCAAATGAGCTCACTTCTTTCTGATTCCAAGTCACTCACTCTATAAACTGTACTGTCTAGCTAGGTGGTCAGATATCTCTGCCCTCAAGGTGTTTAACATTTAGTAGTGCAATAACATAAAATGGATAATTATGCTTCATCTTGGCTTATATTATTATCTTACTGTAGAGTGGGAATAATTTTTGTTTAGGCTATGACTGCTCCTGCCACATTAGGCTTTGAATTGACTACATTTATAATATAAGTACCTGCCTAGTGAAATTCAAAAGATTTATTCCAAGAAATTTGTGTCATTGAACCCTCCCATTGAACAATTTTTAAAAGACAAAAAAGGAAAACCCTCATAGCAAACATGTATCATATAGCAAATCCAATTATATGTTTTATTTTGCATTTAAGTTCATCATTGTGGATATTTTTTCAAGTCATAATAACTTTCAGATATCGTCTACTAAGGCACAAAGGGATTATGATATGAGGTCAAAATAGTCATAATGTCAAAAAATAGAAGCTCCTTAATGAATTAGAGTAGGTATATGACAAATGTAATAGATTACTAGAAAACAAAGTTATATCTGAGGTCTGAGAAGGTGAGGCTGTTGATAGAGGAACAGGGAAGATTTTTGAGAAAGAGGATGAATTTAACTTCTCTTTCAAGGTTATCCCAGGTGTAGGGGAAAAAAATGACCAAATCTACAGAGGTGGGAAAAGGCAGAGGGCTTCCAGAAGACTATAAAGTCCATTTTGATGTCAGATTGTGGAGGGTCTTGAATTCCAGGCTAGGAAGTTTGAATTCTACTTGAAACGTAATAAAAATCTATTGAACATGTTTTAATAGAAAGGGAATGCTATTAATCTGTGGATAAAGGGAATTCACATGTATAATTGATATCATATTGCTTTGCCTTCTTCATGGGTGAGGAAGGGCCTGGAGGGAGGGAGAGATTTTGGAAGCAAAATTTTTTCAAAGAATGTTAAATATTAAATTTGAAAACATAAATTTTTAATCATCATCTATTTATAAAAGTATATTACAAAAGTGATATAAAGGATGAAGTTAAAGAGGAAACAAAGACCCAGTCAGGAAATTATTATAGTAGTTCAAGTGTATGGAATTGAAGACTTTACTAGTTGATGGCAATGAAATAGAAAGTAAGGAATGGATTCAAGAGTTATGGCAGGGATGAAGTTGATAAGATTGAGTAAATGATGGAGTTGACAATCAGCAATAATCCTCAGGAGCAGCATCACAATCAGGAAGAAAAATGATGAACTTAGTTTGGAACATATTGAATTTGAAAAGCATGTGGGATATTTCAGTAAAAATGTCTCTTTGGTGTTGGAGGTACAGGTCTAGAACTCATGGAAGAATACAGGGCTTGGACTGAAACAAACAACCACTTTATAGGACCAGAAAAAGAATAAAGAGCCAGTGAACTATATATATATATATGCATATATATATAGATAGATATATCTATATAGATAGATGTAGATATAGATATAGATATATAGATATGGCTATGAGACAGATGGAATCACAAGCATATGATGAGTTCAGGGAGAATTAAGATGTCTATAAAAATTCTGAAAATAAAACTGTATAATTAATTATAAAGATTAAACATGGCCCTAAAGAAGAGAGGAGAAAATTCATCTTTTTTTTTCCTTTTGTAAAGATGAGGAATGAAGGGGTGTAATGTTCAATGTATTGTCAAACTTGGTTGATATATTGGTTAGTTTGTATAAATTTATTTGTTTTTCCTTTCCTTTTTCAAATTCTTTATTATAAGAGATGAATCTCTGAGTTAGAAAGAATAAAATTCTTAGAAATGTAGGTGAGTACAAGAACAAAATGTTATTTTTAAAGGAATTAGGTTTTTCTATTGAGAAGTTACTGCTACCTTTTCATGGAATATTTTTAGTAGGATGGTGAAATTGGAAGTTAGATTGAAAGAGGGTAGAGAAGGTGGTAAGGAACTGGATGAATACAGTATCGACTATTTTTATCCCGCCCCCTCCCCAAGAACTTTAGCAGAGAAAAGAATGTGCTAATTGGAATGATAACCACTTAAGATACAAAGAGCAATGAAAGACTGTTTTTTTAAACAGATCGAAAAGACATGACCAAGTTTGTACGTAAATGGCAAGGATTCAGAGAAGTAGAGAAGACTGAATATGCCTGAAAGAGAGAGGACAAGACCCTGAAAGAGTGAGCTTATCAAAAAGCATTCATTCAATATCTTCTATTTGCCAGGCAATATGCTAGACAAAATGGAATACTAAGAAAGACAAAAGCACAGTTCACAAGCTCACATTCTAATGGGGGAGACAGTATGTAAATAACTATGTCTACATATAAGATATAAACAATATATATGGAAGGTAATCTCAGAGGAAAAGAATGAGTTAGGAGGAGAGAACCAGGAAAGGTGGAATTTGAGATGAGTTTTGAAAAAGCTAGGAGTTGGGGAAGGAGAGAATTTCAGGCAAGGGGTGTAGACACTGCAATTTATGGAAATGGGTTGTATTATGCTGTTTTTTGATGATATTTGTCCTTCACTCTTGAAGAAGACCATGACAAAGGGGAGGTGATGCCATGACAAACACATGAATTTTATTTGAGTGAGGGGCTGCTGTGCTAAGTTACCAGCCTCACTTTTTCCTCCAAAGCCACCTGGGACCAGTGGCTAGATATGAATCAGGATGATTGGGGAAGGTACTGATGAGGGGCAATCCAGATTAAGTGATTTACCATAGGTAAGACAGCTAGTTAAGTGTCACGTGTCTGAGACTGGATTTGAACTCCCATCCTCTTGACTCCAAGTCCAGTGTTCTATCCACTGTGCCACCTAGCTGCCCTTTACCATTCTTTAGGAGCAGTAAGGAGCCCAGAGTAGCTGGATCCCTAGTGTGAATGGAGGAGAATAAAGTGTTAGAAAATTGTAAAGGTAAGAAGGAGCAAGGTTATCAGGAACTTTAAAATATCAAACAAAGGGTTATCTTTTTAAAATTGGCCCATAAAGTAATAGGGAGTCTCTGGAGTTTATTGAATGTGCTTATTGGCAAAGGAGGATGTTGACACAGTGAAACCTATGCTTTGAAATAAATCACTTTGGCAGTTGAATAAAAGATGTTTTAGAGAAGGGAGAGACACTGAGGTTGAGAGGCCAGAAGTTGGTGCCCTCTATAATAATAGAAAATGTGAGAAGTGAAGAGGATTTTATGTTGTTTGAAATGCCTATGAGACATATAATTTAAAATGTTCAAAAGATAGTTGGTAAAACAGGACTAGAGCTTAAAAGAAAGAAAGACTAGAGTTGAGTATATATTTTTAGAAATCATCTGAATGGAAATGGAAGTTTAATTCATTGAAAAAAGCATTGAGGGAAAAGAGAAGACATCTCAGGATAGGGTCTTGGGCAATACCCACAGTTAGAGGGTGTATAAAAGAAGAGGAACTGGATGGTCCCTTCCTCTCTAAAGGTAATCCTGTGACTCCCTTCTCTAAAAATGGCTCCTACTTTTTCAGATTAAATTGTTTGCTGTAAGTATTGGGTGGTAGAGTCAAGAGAGGTAAGAACTTGGAACAATTGTTGAAAGATCTGTCTTAGAGAATTGATAAAAGAAGAATAATTGTTGACTTGACTGAGTTTATGTATCAGACATTTATAGTGGAGTGTGGTTCAATTCAATAAGAATTTATTAGATGTATAATATGTTACAGATACCATGCCAGGTAATACAACAAATATGAAACCATCAGAGAACTTGAATGTTAATGAGGGGGACAACATGTATACATACTACTATATTCAAAATTTCTAGAAAGTAATTTGGCACCTAGCAATTAAGGAAATTAGGAATGGCTTCACATAGGAGATGGTATTGGAGGAAATGAGGAATTATGAGTGGTAGAAGTGAGAAGGGAGAACATTTCAGACAGGAGGAAGAGATTGTGTAAAGAAAGACCTAGAAGAGTGCCAGTTTGTCTAAAGTACAAAAAAGGGAATAACATTTAATAACCTTGGAAAGTTAGGTTGAAGTCAGGTTAGGAAGGTAGGCAAAGAGGTGAAGGGGCAAGGGATTATAAGGTAATGAAACTTATTAGTGAAAGATTAAAAGGAAAGAAAATGTGGTGAGGGCTTATATAAAGGCAAATGAACTCAGAGTAGGCAAATCAAATTGCTTGAATAAGGAAGGACTTCAAAAAATTATCTTTAGTATTGTGGAAATTTGGTACATTTGCTAAGTCAATTTACTAATTCTTATACTCCCAGAAACAGATAGGTAACCATACTGATTGAATCCTATCCAGATGCATATTATCTAAACTTTCCCTTTCCTTTGACAATGATATTAGTTAGCATTTATATAGAGCATTTTAGGGTTTGCCAAGCACCTTACCTGTATTATCCCATTTGATCCTCACAACAATCTGGTGAGATAAGTAACTGTTCCCCCCCCTCCATTTTTCATATGGCAATTGTAACTGAGGCATTGAAAAGTTAAATAACTTGCTAAAAGTCATAGGCTTTTAAAATTTTTGAGGCAAGACTTGAACTCAACTCTTCTTGACTCCCAAGTCAAGCACTCTACATTTTATAACAGTTTCTCTTTCCTTTCCTTTTCCTCTTCTCCCCTTTAACTTTTTCCATCTTTTCTTTTTGCTTGTGAATATATGACTGTTCAAAGACTTGGGATTTATTTTTTGTCTGAGTTGTGCAGAATGCTTTGTCTAGTTTGTTGCTGGGATCAAATTAAGAAAAAAAGAATAGCTGATCAAAGCTAGTCCCTTAGAAAGTCATTGTGCACATTTTTTTTCCCAAGAGGAGAAAGTTGGTTCTATATATTATAAGAAATAGAGATTGGTGTCAATAATATCAGACTCTCTCCTTGTCTAACAACTGATGCACTGAGACGTCAAAAAGTTGTCCAAGGTCCTTATTGGACTTGTAGATGCCAATCCATGGAGTAATAGCTAGCTCCTATTACCCAGAAAGTTTGGCTCCCCAGAGTTCAATAAAATCTGACATTTTCAGAAGTGAGTCATTTAGAGTGAATTTCTGGGTCATTTTAGAACTCATCGAAGCATAAAGGCATTTTGCTTTCCAGTAGAAATTTTATTCTGTTATGTGCCAATGATACAATCTCCGTGGTCCTTTATGCATTGCTGAGCTTCAGAGGCAGCAGACCTCTAAGGTTAGTATGGTGTTCTCCCATCAGGTTTCTTTAATTTAAACACATGGAACTAAAATAATTGCCCGATTCTGCAGGTAGAACTAATGTAGAAACTGCATAAAGACCCTGAAAGGTATGTGTCCATTTCAAATGACCTCCTTGGATAGATATTTTACAGGTGGAAAGGTAAGATATTTCCTATATCTAAAGATCTAAACTAACTCATCCAATGGATACAAATTAGGGGGATTATTCATTAAAAACAAAACAAAACATTTCTACTCCAAACTTACTTTTGTTTCTTTTTTTTGCATTTAATAAAAATCCAAAGTTGTCCTTCCTGCAAATCACTAAGAAGTTAAATAGCATGGAACTGCAATTGTTTGTTATGTAATGAGACTTTGGTATATGACAAGATCACATAAGATAGAGATGCCAACTTATATGGGAGAAACCAGTGACCTACTTCCGGGAGAAGAAATCCCCCCCCCCCCCATATAGGAAAATAGTCTTTCAGAATTGGCTGCATCTTTAAATATGTCCAACTAAGAAAAGATCACTCTTTTTTTCTCTTTCTTTATTACTTAATTTATTTTTTTCAATGACACGCACAGTTAGTTTTCAACATTCATCCATTGCAAGTTTGTGAATTCCATATATTTCTACCACTTTCCTGTCCCTCCCCCTCCCCATTGTGGTGAAAAATCTAGTAAAAGTTGTACATGTTTAATCATGTTTAACATATTTCCATACTCCATATACCACAACTTGTTCAGCCATGCCCCTATTGATGGTCCTCCTTTCAATTTCTAGTTCTTTACTTCGACGAAAAGAGATGCTATCAATATTTTTGAACATGTGGGACTTTTCCTGGTTTTTTTTTTTTTTTTGGTTATCTCTTTGTATATTGAACTAGTAACGGTATTTCTGGATCAAAAGGTATGCACAATTTTATTGTTCTCCAAAGCGGTTGGATCAGTAATCAACCAAAAGTGAATTCACTGTGTCTCAATTTTCCCATATTCCTTCCAACAATGATCATCTTTTTGTCATTTTAACTAATCTGACAGATGTGAGATGTTGTTTTAATTTGCATTTCTTTAATCAGTAATGATTTGGAGTATTTTTCATATGACTTTTGATAGTTTTAATTTTTTAATCTGAAAATGGCCTATTCATATCCTTTTGGAGAATGCTTGTAATCTTACAATTTTGTTTTTTTGCAAGGCAATGGGGTTAAGTGACTTGCCCAAGGCCACATAGCTAGGTAATTATTAAGTGTCTGAGGCCAGATTTGAACTCAGGTACTCCTGACTCTGAGGCTGGTGCTCTTTCCATTGCACCACCTAGCTGCCCCAATCTTACAAATTTGATTCAATTCTTTATATATTTTAGAAATGAGTCCTTTATCAGAAATACTGACTGAGAAGGTTGTTTCTTATCTTTCTGCATTCCTTCTAATCTTGGCTGCATTAGTTTTATTTGTGTAGAAACTTTTTGATTTAATATAGTCAAAATCATCCATTTTACAATTTATAATGTTCTCTCTCTTTTTTAGACATAAATTCTTCTCCTCTCCATGGATCCAACACATAGATTATTTTTTGTTTCTCTTAATTGGTCTATAGTATTACTCTTTATGTCTCAATCCCATATCTATTTCAACCTTATTCTGGTATAACATGTGAGAAGTGGATCAATGTCTAGTTTTTGTTATATTATTTTCCAGTTTTCCCAGCAGTTTTTGTCATAGTGAGTTCTTGTCCCAGAAGCTAGTATCTTTGAGATTATTAAACAGTAGATTATGAAAGTCATTTACTACTGCTTCTTTTGTACCTAATCTAATCCACTGATTCAGTTCTCTATTTCTTATCTAGTACAAAACAGTTATTATTTCCCTAGATGTTAGGGAATATGCTTGTATGCTGAATCTGAAATAAGTATTCTAATCTAATAGTTAAGTGGTTAAATGGAATTTTAACATTGGGAATACAAATCATTTCCAATTTCAACATATTTAGTAAATGTTCAACCTTTTGGAGGGAACTCTGGAGAAAGGATAGGACTATAACCTCTTTGACCTCTTAGCAATGTGAGGAAGACTAGTCTTTATTGGCAATTGTTTATTTCATTCAAAAGAAGTGACTCTGATCTTATTTTTAAGAAAAAGAACTCCTCATCTTGAAGAGTTTAGTTCAATTCAACAAATTTTACTGAATATTTAGGTGGGGAGGTTACTTGATTATCATCTCAGATGTGTGTATTATATTCTGTTTAGAGGAAAGTTACCTAATCTCTCAGAGCTTCAGTTGAAAAGGATTATAGTTTCACCAGAAGTGAAAGGGATCTCAGAAATCATCTAGGTCAACTCTCCATATTTTACAGATGAAAGACTGGAGCCAAGGAGGTTAAGTAATTTGCTCAAAGTCACAGAGGCAGTAGAAGCAGAATTTGATTTTAGGGCCTCTGACTCAAGAGCCAATGCTGCCTTCTCAAATGTAACATGAGCATATGATCTAATGATTTTTAGCTTAAAAATCCTATTTTTCTATTAATAACCAGGATCTTTAATATGAAATTAAAAAAAAAACTATCTCCAGATGGTCAAAAAAGAGAATAATGGGCTTGTTCTTGGGAGTGGTATCATAAAAGATTCTATATTTCAATTTTTAATATGACCTAGAATAATCTCTAGTTTTTTATAACTTTAAAAAAATAAATATAAGTGATAAGTTTAATAATTTTCTTTTTAAAAGGATCATTTATATTTGGAAAGAAAACCTGATATAATTTTTGACTGTATTAGAAAAAGAAGGTTGTTTTTGTTTAGTTGTATCTAACTCTTCATGACCCCAAGGACCATACTCTCCATGGGGTTTTCTTGGCAAAGATTTTCAGCAAAGCCACTTTCTTCTCCAGTAGATTAAACAGAGATTTAGTGAATTGCCCCAGATCACAGAGCTAGTAAATGTCTGAGGCAGGATTTGAACTCAAGTTTTCCTGACTCCATTGAGTCATTTATCTCAAAAACAAGGACCAGCTAGAAGGTACATTGGATAGAGCATCAGCTCTGGAATCAGGAGAGCTTAATTTCAAATCTGTCCTCAAAGACAAACTAGTTGTATGACAATGAGAAAGATAACCCTCCACAAAGAAAACAAAAACAAAACCCCCAAAATCCTACAACAACAAATCCCAAACTCAATAACTTAGGTCATATCATCCTCAGAATATTTAGGAATTAACCAGAAAGGAGAATAACACACAGATAATACATGGTGCTAGAATATTTGGACTTAATCTCACTGTTCCTGATGTGGTAGTGAAAAAAAGTAGAAATGGTATTAAGGAAAACAAAGATTAAAAGAACAGCTGAACTACACCAATACACACAGAACAGCTCTGTGTTTCAAGTTGACCAGTTCTGAGGATGCTGTGGGGCAGAATCTCAAGATTCTGTTACTATCTAAAAGATAATTCTAAGGATGTCAATATATACTGACCCAGATGTTTCCTTTTAAATCTTTACAAAATCTTTGAGAATAAATATTTGATTACATATCAAGGGATTCTTTGATAGAATTGAGAGAATGGAGTGGGAAGTCTTTGGCAATTGTTATTCTACTATAGATGTCATGTTTACTGAAACACAAGAATAAGAGTTAACTATATTTATTTTTTTGTTGATTATAAAATCATTGATTTTAGATCAAAATGAAACTTTCAAGTCTATTCTCCAATAATGTTTCTCTCATATATACTATTTTATAGATCATACCTGATTCCTCAATGCATGCAACAATGCATGTAATTTTGGTGTTCTGAGTAATCTCAAACAAGGCATAAAGCAGAAAGATGATATTCAGCAATGATGTTCATTATTGTCCAGTGCTGAATCTAAATAAAAGAGAGATTCTCTGTAGATGGTGATATATTTCAGTTGGTGACATTGTCAGTGACATCAAATAGCTTGCATCTAACCCCAGAGCATAAAAGGAATCCACCCATAATCACACAAAATAATCTTGCATTGTTGGATGCACACAGATGAGCTCACAGAGTTATTGAAATATATTATGTGTGTCTCTTGCCTGACTATTTCTGAAACTGCTGAAAGATATCTATAGTTTGCTTCATGTAGTGAGTCTTGCCCGTCTTCTGATAGAAACTTTCCAGTTCCTGGGGCCATTCTTTGTAAGGAACATCTTAATGATACAAATAGAGAATTACCTACATTTGGGTTAAGCAACATGAATATGAAAAAATAAGACATTAGAGGGTAGTTAATTTTGCATGTCTGAAATCTGACTCTTAATGATTTTGAATGACTTTAAATAGTGCTTAAGTTTGGACAGAACCTATTTGTTCATTTACAAATGATAACCTAAATTGGCAAATTGTTACAAAAGAATTGTAACTCCTGTAGAATTTATGAACCATTTGAATTTTCTAATTTTTTGTTGGAATGGCAGGGGCAAGGGAACCTCTGACTAGTATCATTGTTTTATTTATTTTGAGGCTTTTCAAAAAATTTCTAACATTTTGTGTTTTTTCTCTTGCAAAAGATTTATTTTGTCTCACACTGTTAGAATCAAATGAACTTCATCATTAAATACTTCTCTTTCTTAGTCATAGTTTAGCAATGACCATGTGTCTTGAGAGTCTATGTTAGAAAGCTAAAAATATTTCAAAACACTTTGGTGATGGACCATGGAACATTCATTCTAAGACAAGTTCACTAAATTATAAACCAGAAAGGTAGGAACCTAAACCTTATCCTCAAATGGCCTAGTTGAGCTATCAATACAGTGAGTGACTGATGATGGACAAAGATTCATATTATGTAAACTCAGTTGAACCCTTTCTGATGCACAACTATCCTCTTATTCCCCGATTTGATCATATTCACTTGTGTCTTTTTTAAAAAAATTCTTAAATATTTTATTTTTTTAGTTACATGTTAAACATTTTAACATGTTTTTTTAATTGAGTTCCAAATTCTTTACCTCTTTTTCTGCCTTTCTGCCTCATTGAGAAGGCAAGTAGTTTTGATATGTTATACATGTGTAGTCATGCAAAATGTATTTCCATGTTAGGCATGTGAAAGAAAACATAGACCAAAAAAACTTCAAGAAAAATAAAATAAAAAAGAAAGTATGCTTTGATATAAATTCAGATTTCATTAATTCTTTCTGTGGAGGTGGATAACATTTTTTTTTATCATGAATCCTTTGAAATTGTCTCAGATTATTCTAAGACTTGGTTTAGCTAAGTTATTCATAGTTGATCATTTTAAAATTGTTGTTATTGTATACATTATTCTTCTGGCTCTGCTCACTTAATTTTTCATCAGTTTATGTAAGTTCAGGTGTTTTGGAAAGCATTCTGCTTGTCATTTCTTATAACACAATAATATTCCATCACAATCATATATCACAGCTTGTTCATCTATTTCTCAACTGATAGGCATATCCCTCCAGTTTCCAATGCATTGCCACCACAAAAAGAGCAGCTATAAATATTTTTGGACATTTAAGTCCTTTCCCTTTTCTTGATCTCTTTGGAATATAGATATACCATTGATGTTTTTGGATCAAAGGGTAGGCACAGTTTTATAGTCTTTTGTACATAGTTCCATACTGCTCTCCAGAATGGTTGGACCAATTTTTCCATATACTCTTCAAAATTTGTCATTTTCTTTTCTAGTTATATTAGCCAATCTGATAGGTGTGAGGTGATATCTCAAGTTGTTCTTAATTTGTATTTCTCTAATAAAAAATTATTTGGGCCATTTTTTCATTTGATTACAGATAGCTTTTATTTCTTTATCTGAAAACTACCTGATCATATCTTTTGACCATTTATCCATTGAGGAATGATTTTTATTAGTATAAATTTGACTCAGTTCTCTAACATAAGAATTTATCTGGTTTTCTTCTTTTCTCCAAATCTTGACTGCATTATATTTGTGTAAAATAATTTGATATTTAATGTAATCAAAGTTATCCCTATCTCTTTTTTGGTCTAATTTTTTTCCCCTTAGCCATATATAAACATTTAATGCTTCCTATTAGGTATTATTATATGGTATTACCCTTTATATCCAAATCACATGCCCAGTTTGACATTATCTTGTTATATATGCCTTTTCTTAAAGGAGACAGTATTATGAAGCATATACTAACAATAAGAGTAATTCAAAGAGGAATGAAATCCAGGGACCAGTAGTTTGCTACTTTCTTCAGAATTTTTCTAGTCAAGGCTGGGTGACTAATGGTTGCAGTGTGTTTGTAGAAGGACTTTTTAAGCTAGGTTCAATGAGATGGCCTCAGAGAATCTTTTCCACTCTGATTCTGTATTTGCTTAACTGAATTTAAATGAAACAGGGTTTTTTTTGGTTCTATGTCAATGGAGGAAGTACCATGTTGATAAAATCAAGAATATTTTAAAAATAAAATTATATTTTTATATAATTTTTATATCCAAATTGTCAAATTTAACATATGGATACCATTGCATCTATATGTCTATAAAAACATATACACAGGAATACACATATGTATATGTGTATATGTGCCTATGTATATATGTATATGTATATACACATATAAAATAAATATGTGTATTTAAAATTCTTTGTTCCTTGAACAAACACTGTACTATGATAATCCATGGTAAATTTAAACCTGGTTTAAATCCAACTTCTTCAGAAGCCTTTTCTGATCCTTCCAAATCTCACATAATTTTGTTTTACACTTCTCTATTGCATGATCATCCAATATTGTTTATTATAGCTATTTGCATATTTCCCTTCATGAGTGGCTCTCTATTGCCTCTCAGGTAAGAGATAACCTCATGAGTAACAAGTAAAGCCTTTTACAATCAGGTTACAATCTTTCTTTCCAAGTTGATTGATTCCATAATAATCTTCTTCACACATTCTATGTTTCTGATCAATCAAACTATCAATCTAATCTATCTATCTTCCCTAAAGATCTATTCTGACACCTCCTTGTGGTATGAGAGAGACCCTCTGTTCTTGGCAGTGGAGCCATGCTTGACAAACTAAGCTTAAAAAAACTTCAAGTCTAAGCCCAGCAATGTGTTTTGTGTTCTATCTGGGTATCAGACTAGAGAAGCAAGGAGAGGCTTATCACTATCTATTAGGTGTAGAAGAGTCAGTATTAGTGTCTGTGATAAAAATATTTATATCAAGGAAATCTCTGATATTTAAGAAATGAAGGAAAGCATACATGTAAACCATTTGTCGTTTGGATTACAATCCTTAATATGATGAATAAGGATCTCCTTGAATAGTTATCTCAATCAATTTCTATTTATTGTGTCTACTATATGTCTGTGACTATGCCAGGTAAAAATAATAACCTTTTATGACTCATTTTGCCTTTACCTAGAGCTTCTTCTTGAAACATAAGAATTTAAGGTCCTTCACTCACCCATAAGCATTCAGGCTATCTATTCATGAGCTACATGACAGATTTTATTTAGCATTATGAAAAACAAAGAACTAACTCATTCCTGGATTTCTTGACCTTCAGTTAATGTCTTTCACTTTCTGGAGGTTGTCAAATGAACCCCAGAGTTTGATGGGTCTTAACCTTTCCTGTGTAGTGTATATAGATCATGATACTAGTTAAGAGAATCTAAGAGAAGTCAGTGCATGTGCACTTAATAATGTTTGTCCTTCATTGTTTTCAAAGAAGACCATGATATCTGGGAGGTGATGCCAATGACCAGCTCATGAATTGAATTTGAGTGAGGGGATGCTGTGCTTAGTCACCAGTCTACTTTCTCCTCCAGAGTCATCTGGCTCCAGTGGCCAGATATGAATCGAGAAAACTAGAGATGGCCCTGGATGTGATTCAAGCAGGGTTAAGTGACTTGCCCATTGTCACATATCTAGTAAGAGTCATGTCTGTCTGAGATTGGATTTGAACTCCTCTCCTGATTCCAAGGCCGGTGCTCTCCCCACTGTGCTATACAGCTGCCCACTTAGGGGCTGGCTATGCAGAGAGTATCACCTGTAGGCCTCATTTGAAGTTCATCTGAGGATAGTTTTTCTATTTTCTCCATTCCATTTTGCAGTTGAAGTTACAAATTCCTTTCTTCCCTCTATTTTCCCCCTGTCCCCCCACCTCACAATGCCATATGTGATTGCCCTTGGTGCTTACATGGATATAAAGTCCTTTAAAACTCTGTGCTATCTAGTATCTCTGTGACTGAGTCTCTATCTTTTGCATGGGTATGCCTGCTTTTGTTCCCTCTCTGTGTCTGTGTCTATATATTTTCTTCTTGAATCATTGTTTTCTGGCTAATTTTCAAGATATTAAATCTTAATGAGGTTTTCCACAATCTGTTCTAAGGTATCATTTTTCTTGACATTTTTGGTCCATTGCTTTTCCTGTCTTGTTCCAGTTCTTCTAGGTACTCTTACAGTTTTGGTTGCCAGGTCATTTTTTTCTCTTAGGATTCCCCTGGACTTGTTTTGGGGTCACTCTTCTCTTCATAATTTACCCCCGGGTTCCTCTCAGACCAAGGTTTTTTTCATGGTATCCTGAGTTTTCCTTGATTTATTTATTTTATATTCAGCCTCAATATTTGGGGTCTTGTGCTTGGTTACGTTTCACAACTGAATGTTGTGGTGAAGCCTTAATTAGTTTTTGCTAGAGTAATCTAGACTTAGCTTCTAAAAGGGACTTTTTTTGTATGGGGATCTCTTTGAGAATGTGTATCTTGGTGGATTGCTGCTTCATTTTAGAGGTCAAACTCAAGGGACAGCTCAAGTGTGTAAATTGTGTAATTATTGCCATGACAACTTGGTGATTCTAACTACTAGCAATAAGGAGTTAGGTCAAAGAGTATTCACATCTTTTCAAGAAATTCATATCTTATTTGGGAGATAAGTATCCTTTGGAACCCAGTCAACTTGTGAGTGTGATATGTCTATATCATAAATGGGTTGTGAAGTAAATGATCTGATTCTTTACTACCAAAATATTAATTTTCCTTTCTGCAAATGAATTAAGAATAATTAGAGCTAGAAAAAAATTGATCAAAAGCTTATCCGGGCAATGGAATCAAGAAGTTACGTATCTCTTCTTTTCTAACAAATTCTATGGGAAACATGAAGGAATGTGGGGAACAGACTGAACATCCCCAAGGACTGTAGCTTCAGAATGTTGCTTTTACCTTATGAGATCTTTCTTACTTATTTTCTTCAGGAGAAAATGATTTAAAGGAACAAGTCCAAAGTGATTAAGATTGGACCTGATAAAGAAATGGGGATATATAAACCATTGTAGATCAATGCAAAACATTTGACAACGAAACTAATGTGTTTCTTCCATGTTAAGTAACAAACTGTGAAAAGGTAATGAGGACACAAAGGCCAAGGACCCTGATGGGAAACTGGAGACTGAAAACAAAGATGGGAATTCAAAGTAGAGAAGGGGAATGAGGTTGAAGGGAGTCTGGGGACCGAAAGTTAAAACTATCTACCCGCTGTTTGACAGCTTTAAAGCAAAGAAGGTCACAGGGCATGTTCCTGGCAGCCCTAGTGAGACCACATTTAGAATATATTGGAAGGTCTGGTCACCCTGGTGTGAAGAGAATATCACCGAAACTGGAGAAGTGCAGCTGGAGGAAACCTTCCAGTTAGTAGCCATCACATGGCTGTTCACCCTTGTCAGCTGGGGCACTGTGTTGGTATAGAGGGGAAAGTGGATGATTATGTTTCTTTATGGTCTATGAGGAAAAAAATTTATTCTGAGTCGAATGACATCAGGTTGGAGGTCAGGGCCCCAATTCTCAAAGTGGAACATACTGGTTCCACTTTGAATCATATATATATGATTGTACTGATCCCCTCCAAAGTTATCAAAGAGTTCCTGTCTTCTATTGCTATTATTTGACAGTCTGTCTTGTGGCATGGTGGATAGAAAGGCAGCCTCGTGGTCAGGAAGGCAAAGGTAAAAGTTATGCTTCATATTGGCTCTGTGACACTTAACCTCTCAGTGCCCCAGTTAATTCTCTAAGAATAAAAATTGTGGAGTAGGTACTGGTCTACACTGATAGAGGGAATTTTCTCACTGGAATTTCTTTATAACAGTGAAATCACAAGTCCAATATCTGTGTCAAGAATAGCATATTTTTCATGAGCATACATGGAGAAAGAAGATTCTTCATTCCCTTTGTCAGAGTAGTCACTGAAGGAAGTTGCTTTTCTTCCCACAGTCCTGCACACAAAATCTGACAGAGGGAAATATGACCCAATAAAACCTCAAAGACTGATCAAATAACGTTAACTTGAATAGTTCAGAGTGTTGGAGATAGTCAGTGGAAACCAATGTCAGACAGTTCAACCACATGTATGATGGGAAGTATGAAATCTTTCTAAAGTCATAGAGGAAAGGATTTAGGAAGCCAGGCAAAACCCTCACAGCAGGAAAATAACTGATATAATAATTAAGTCTACAAGTTGCATGACCTTAGTATTAAGCTATTACCTAGAAATATTTTCCTTTTACTTTCCTCTGGTGTCAAATGAAAGCTTTGCTACTGAGTGTTTCTAGTCCAGAACCCAGGGAATAACATATTTGCTTTGATGGGTGACTTTTTTTGTCATTTTGGGGTTTCTCTTTTTTTAAATTTAAGCTTTTTTCATAGCTCAGTTTGTATAATTGATTCATATTTATGAAAACTGCCTTTGTTTTTGAGGCAATCACCATCTCAGCAGCTTTCTTTTGGGAGCTGGAGCAATGTTTGATTTTTGCCACGAGAGAGCAGTGTTGCCTCACTGAAGAGTTGACCACCTTTGGTCTACAGGGCTGAACAGCTGGTGCATTTGTTAGATTTCCTTGTGTGTGTGTGTGTGTGTGTGTATATATATATATATATATATATATATATATATATATATATATATATATATATATATATATATTTTTTTTTTTTTTTTCCTCCTTTATTGAAGCTGAAGCACAGGGGAATTTCCCATTTGCAGGTAGAATGGAGAAGATAGTTAAAATTTTATTTTGTATTTTATTTCTTTGTTTATACTGATGGATGTAGCAAAAACAGCTGATTTTTCATTTGCCATTTTAAGAGACTTGCACTACCAAGCAGAGGTGAGCATCCCTACTTTGTTGTGTCACTGATGTGGACTTTTGCTTTTGATTGGAAATGTCATGGAGATAAGGCACTAACAGCCTTATCAATCAAATGTTTATTAAGCATCCTCTAAATGCAAAGCACTGTACTAGGCACCTTCCTTCCATCCCTATTCACAAGATGCTTGCATTATAAAGCTTGTATCCTTCCTTTTCAAATGGAAAAGGTATTGTTTTTCCAAAATTAACAAAAAACTGAACTGTCCCATTCTGCAGATGGGCTAAGTAACTTACTTCCCTAAGAACAAATGGGAGATTTATCGTGCCTAATGAACTAAAACTTGACAGTAGATTTCAGTCCCCAGCACCATAGCACTTCTTTGTCTGCATACAAATAAAATGTTGATTTTTTTTTCCCACTAGTTGGCTGGTCTTGGGGGGAAGTCGGGGTGGAAAGGAAGGGGCATGCCTTTCTGATCCAGGGGCTCTGACCCTGACACATCCTTGTGAGTTTTGTAAAGACTTGCGGCAGCTGTGCTCTGTGCAGTTAAAGGAGAGTTTGCAGAATCCGACAGGAAATCCATTTCTGCTCCACAGATACATCACCAAAGTGCCTAAAGCAAACAGCAAAGTAAGTTTGCTTTAGTGGAGACAAACTCACAACTTTGCTCTTTCAAAGCCCCTGTTTACAAGTTAAAGCCAAGGCTCAGACTGGGCTTTTTTCTCAGACTGCCAATCTATAGGTGCTGCCTCTGGGCCTCTTAGTAGAAAAGTCAGAGGATCTCCTGCTGCTATCTCTGATAACAGAAGCCTTGATGTTCTGAAGACTGAATTGTTTGTTTAAACACCTTTGGAACCAAGGGAGTGAGAGCTACCGGCCTGCATCAGGACTCCCACAGTACTGTTTGTGGATGGGAAAGCCACTCAAGTAAAATACTCGTGGTCACTACCGACCCTTTTCTTCCTCCCTGCCTCCCCCCCCCCAAAAAAAAATGAATTAGGGGCAGCAATAGTATTAAGGAATATATTATCTTGAAAGAGAACTGAGAAAGAGAGACAGACTCAGAGAGAGCACAAAGGAGTAGACACTGACAGAAGCAGAGAAACAGGTACACAGAGACAGACACAAAGACAAGAAAGACTGAGAGACAGAGAGATAATAGAGACAGACACAGTCACAAAAACAGAGTGCTATAGAGACAGAAAATTGAGATCAAAGAGAGAGGCTTATTAATTCATGTATTCCCCAGTAATACCTAACAGTACTTTGCAAATATTAAAGCTTAGCAAACTTTTTTGAAAAGATGAACAGGCATTGTTCTTGTTTTATTGTTAAAAAAACAAAGGGCACTTGGGAACTACAGTTTCAAAGCATTAGAATGCTGCCCCCATTACCTGAATGTTGTTCAAAGCATACTCTTTTCTTTAGGCCTCCCTCCTCTTTTACCTCTTTTTCTTCTCTCCTCTCCCTTCCCCTCCTATCTCTCTCCCCTGCCTTTCACCCCATTCACCTTCTTCACCCCATACTCTGAGTGACATGAAAAGAATACAATGCTAATAACTAGTTTAAGTAATACAATACCTTGGCCTGTTAGCATCTCATTCCTTCACAATCTCACTCTTTCCCAATATACTCTCATCTAGGACTTCATTTTATTTCTTTAATAATTAAATAAAATTAATAAAAAAGTAATATAGAAGAAAAGGCATTTCATTTAGAATCAGAATTTTGCTCCTGTGACTTTTTTTGTAGGTTTTTGCAAGGCAGTGGGGTTAAGTGACTTGCCCAAGGCCACATAGCTAGGTAATTATTAAGTATCTGAGACCAGATTTGAACCCAGGTACTCCTGACTCCAAGGCTGGTGCTTTATCCACTGTGCCACCTAGTCGCCCCGCTCCTGTGACTTCTAAGCTGTGTGACCTTGGACAAGTCACATTTAGAAGTACTAATATAATAGAAATAGCATTGTCTTGACATAATAAGATCTGAGTCCCAGATCCACTTATGACACTTAACCATCTTCTATCTTGGCATTCAGTAAATCGATATTGTATTAGCTGACCAACTCACCTCTACAGCATTGTTGCAGAGTTCATATAAGAATTTTAAGTGAAGACCTCTGTTAACTTCTTTATCAATATCCCTATTTTATAGATAAGGCTAATTTAATAATTATTTGGATGTAATCATGTGCCCTATTATAATATTATGGGAATATCTGCAAGAGACAAATTCTATGGTCCTTCATTTTCCTGAAAGAATTACAGTTTGGAGGAGCAGAGATGATTAAGCTTACACACAAAAATAGAATAGGCAACAAAATACTGATTCTGTAGTACAGATTATATTGTTATAGAAAGTTGTTATTGAGTAATTTTAGTCATGTCTGGCTCTTCATGACCCAGTTTGGAGTTTTCTTGGCAAAGATAATGGAGGGTTTGCTGTTTCCTACTCTGACTCATTTCATAGAGAAAGAAAGTGAGGCAAAAAGAGTTAAGTGACTTGTCTAGGATTACACTACAAGTTAGTATCTGAGTTCAAATTTGAACTCAAGTCCTTCTGACTCCAGGGTCAACACTTCATCCACTATGCCACCTACTTGCCCAAGAAGCTAAATTGTTAGAGGAACTATAGAGTCAGCCTGGCCTGGAACATTTGGGAGAAAATTTCATGAAGGAGATAAGTCTTGAGGTGAGTCTTGAAGGGAATGATGAGATTTAGATAAGTGAAAAATAAGAGGTGTCTGTCTAAAGAAAGTCTTTGATAAGCAACTGACATTGCCACTAAGGCATGCTAAACTATTGTATTCCTTCTTGGATATAGCATGGATAATTCCTCAGATGATTAGTATTTAATTTTAGCCCTAGAAGGACACATTCTGAGTACTTAGCCTGGACTGGAAAAATAAGCAAAAAGTTGGAATCAGGTTATCAGGTTAGGTCCTAGTTCTGCTCAATATATTTTCCAAGCCTTAGGGTACCTATGCCACAGTGTCAGTTTAGTATTGATATTCGTTCTCTCAGCCTTAAGTGAATGGTGAATGGACTTTCTCTGAGGAAGTGAGAGGCCTTGGAGGAGTAGTATGTTAATGAATCGCAAATCTTGAAAAGGCCACTGCCATCCAAAATGCTAACAGCGCTTTTTAGTTGGTTGGCTTCTCATTGGTGGGGGTGCCCTCCATTTGCTGACAAGGAAATTCACAAGTAAGCATTTAAGAAAAAGATGAGGAAGTAAAACAAGCCAAATTGAAGGAGCTGCTAGAGAAGGTTTCCAGAGGAGCAGGTGTAGTTACACAGTTCCCTGAAGCCACAATATTTGTTCAGAGAATCTCATCAACAGACACCCTTTTTGAAATGCTTACCTACACGTGGTGCTTTGCTATTTATTGTATTATGTGAATTAACACATATGTGAATTAACAGCCATGATCTTGATATGATCTTGCTTCAGGTGCAAAGCAAGTGACGTCAATGGGACCTGCCAGGGATGGCCTTATGAATAGACAGCTGTGAATTGTGGGAGTCAAACTGCCCTCCTCTCCCTTCCCACCAGGCCAAAAATATCCTCCTTAATGACTTTTTCGAGTTGCTTAAAATTTCTGGCATTAAAATCATTGCTGCTGGGTTAAAGTATTTTGGTAGTTTGGGAAGTGAGAATGCTTAACACATTTGTGACTAGAGGGACAGTGGTTTTTGAAGGGGGGGAATGGAGTTCCTCAGTGAGCCCTAGGCAGCTGGCAGAACTCTGATAAGATATAGTAAAATTAAAAGACTGAATAAAGAAGGCTGGATGGGGTTCTAAAAAGAAATTATGCCTATTTCATAATTTTTCTTCTTAACTTTGCTTGCAGGAGGATCTAATGTGTACATCAGTTCTTGATTAGCCACAAACTTGGTTGATCTCTAGTAAAAGTTCAAACTTAGACTAGTTTCTTCCTGTCACAAATACTAATTTAGATCACTGTTCATTTTCTTTCTTTTTCTTTTTTACAGTAATAAAGTTTTTCATTTCACTTTTATTTGCACTCTAATGTCATATTCACTCTAGTGCCATAAGCTTTTGTTTAGCTTCTTCTGGGATTTCATTTTCTTTTGAGCAACTTCCTCTTCTGGTTTAGGAACAATTTGTTCCTTTTCAGTAAGTATCATCTCAATATGGCAAGGAGAACTCATGTATGGGTTGATTTGACCATGAGCCCTGTAAGTACCCTGTCTCATTTTGGGAGCCTTGTTAACCTGGATATGCTCAATGAGAAGAGAATCCACATCCACATCCAAACCCTTTAATTAATTGCTCTTTGAATTTTTAAGCACATGCAGCAAGAATTTATCATTTTTTTTTTTGGCCAGCGACCCTGTGTCCAACCCCACTGCTTAGCCTGGGCACACCTGCCAATGCCACTTATATCGACTGAATGGAACACATTGCTTCTTCAACATGACATCTTTCAAATACTTGGCAGCTTTTTGGATATGCATGCCCTTGATAGTTTGGGCTGTTCTTGAAGTGGACCCAGAGATTTGAACCCCATGACTTGCAAGATTTTGTGGGGTTCTCTGGGTCAAGAGAATACTTTACCATTTTAAATGATTACCTAGGATGGCTCAAGGGAAGAGGAAGAGCAAATGATTTTGGGATACTTCCATTTTCTTTTAATATTTTATCAATTCTTTTATGATTTTTATATCAGTAGTACCTCCCTTGGATCACCACACTTGGAGAATTCTCTTTTGTAACAAAACAAGAAAAACAAATGGACACTTTGGTGATATATGAAAATGCAAGTTTCATTCTGCATCTGTCATCTATTGCTTCTGCCAAGTGGTAGTACAAATTCTTCACTTATTCTTCTGAAGTAAAGTGGTTGTTTACTGCACTGATCAAAGTTCTGAAGTCTTCCAAGGCTTTTCTATTTTTATATTACTCATATTGTGTAGATTGTTGCTCTGACTCTACTTTGATTAGATCATCTCTGAAATAAATGGGACTATGTTCATAGGAAAAATATTCAATTTAATATTATCAAATGAGATATTTTTAAAATACTTAGTACAGCCCATAGTTGGTGCTTAATAAATACTTGATCCCTTACTTTTCCTTTCCTAAATTAGAGAAAATTACTTATCTTTCAAAAATGTATGGGGGATTCTAAGTGAATTCTAAAACTAAATAAAATTTTAGAATTGGTCATTACTGTACAACGTTAGTTGATGGCATTTACTGTATATATATATATATATATATATATATATATATATTGTATATTACAAAAAGCAGATCAATAAAAACACAAAAGTTTCAGAGTTTAAAAGAATAATCTCCCAACTGCAATAGAGCTTGAGTTCTGAGATTCCATCATTCTTCTTCCCAAATGTATATATTAAACACTGCCTTTCATCTTGTGATTCATCTGCTTGTGAACTGAGAATGACTCCCTACTGACTCCTGGATCATCTTCCCAGCTTTCAAAGCCTGTCATAATTTGGCCCCAAATTACCTATCCAACCTTAACAGTCCATCCCAGTCAGGTGGATTGGCTCAACATCTTCTAAGCACACCATGCACCCTCCCAGATTTATGCCTTTGTTCTTGCTATTCACCCCCCCCAACACCTGCAATGCCTTCTTTACTCTGATGATCTACTAGACTTATTGGTCCTCTCTGCTTCTAACCTCTCCACCTACAGCTCTTCATCTTTATCCACCTGCAGGTTCTACCTTTGCTCCAATCTCTGGGGCCAATTCTTTCTTTAGGCTGAGAAAATTTGGAGACTCTGATCTTATTGGGTCAGTTAGTCTAATTGCTGTTCCTAATCTGACTCTTACTGCCCTCTTTTCAGTAACAGGTTTGTCTCATCTTCCCGTGACTAAGAATGATTTGTAGTCTACTTCTCTGGTAAATTGCCATAATCTATCCGAGTTCAAGAAATGGGAGTTCTACTTTTGAACTTTAGATCCTTGTCTGTTTTGTTTCCCAGGCTTTTCCCCCAGGTTTCCCAGACCTCTGCCTGTTGCAGATCATTGGGTCTCTGTGGTACTTTTTGCTTGCCTGCATGTCCTCCTATTTCCTACTGCTCTCCCTAATTCGATTTAATTACTGGTTACAGGTTTTCAGTTTGGTCCAGCTTACCACTGACCGGGACCCAGGTACAATCTAGGTCTTCTTACTCATCCATCAAGATCCTACTCGAACTCTGTTTCTTTTACATAGAGGTTTCCTTCCATATAGTAACCAACAATAGTACTTATGGTTAGTGTTAGAATTTTTAAACCTTAATTGATTTCAAGTAGTATCATAATGTAATAGAAAGAGCAATGAACTTGATATCAGGAAAAAAAGCCCTGGGTTTGAATCCTGGTTTTGTCACTTATTAATTGAGTGATTGGGCAAGTTATTTAACTTCTCTGTGGCTTAGTTTCCTGATCTGTAAAATGGAGATAATAATAACAGTGTTATTCTATCTCATAGGGTTGTTGAAGAAAAGAGGAGATGATATTGTCAAATGCTCTATAATCTTAGTATAGAGATAGAGGGGATGATGTTTACACTTTATATCAGATGAGAGACTTGAAGAACACAGAGACAAAATTGTCAATGTTTTCCTAGATCTGAGGTGGTGGTGGGGCCTTTTCAAGGAAAAGGAACCATGATGATAGCCAGATATGCCATAAACTTCTGCCTAACCATTCAACTCTTCTGTCTTTGAAGGACTTTTTTTAGGTTTTTGCAAAGGCAAATGGAGTTAAGTGGCTTGCCCAAGGCCACACAGCTAGGTAATTAAGAAGTATCTGAGGCCGGATTTGAACTCAGGTACTCCTAACTCCAGGGCTGGTGCTGCATCCACTGTGCCACCTAGCCACCCTACTGTGCCATCTAACTGCCCAGGAATTTTGATAATAGTCAAGTCTATCTTCATTTGGAAACAATTATTCTTTTTGGTGTAGGACTAAGTATAAAGGCAGCTAGATGGTGCTGTAGATACAGCACTGGTCCTGAAGTCAGGAGGACCTCAAATCTGGCCTCAACTACTAAGCATGTGAATTTGGGCAACTCCAGTTGCTTCACATACAGGGCCATGTCCACTCATCCTGATCCATATCTGGCCACTGGACCCAGATGATTCAGGAGGAGAGGGTAAATCATGTTTCTCAACACAAAACCCCATCACTCAAATCCTATTTACATTCATATCATGGCATCACCTCCCTGATATCATGGTCTTCTTTGAGAACAAAGAACAAACAACATCATATCATCATTAAGTACCAGTATAGAAGGCTGCCTCAGGACTAAAGGAACAGAGATTTAAATTATGGCCATACTTTAGGCAGCTAAATGACTATAGTAAGTAGAATGTAGAACTTGGATCCAGGAAGACCTAAGTTTAAATCTTTCCTTAGACACTTAGTCTAAATTGTCTGACCTCTTAAACCTCAATTACCTAATCTATAAAATGAGAGTTTTGGATATGATAGCCCCCAAGATCTTTTCTAAAATCTAAGAGTCTATGTTCTTATGTGAGGGAGAAGACTGATGAACATTTGAAAGGGTTTAAGACTTCTTGTGCCAGGGAGAATAAAAATCTTCTCTAAATTGCATCATCATGTACTTCCAGCATATATGTATTTTGGAAGAAACATTTGGTGTGGGCATCAATCTATATCTTTCTCTTTTTTTTTTTAGGACTGAAAAAAAGTTTGTTGGTATCCTCCAAAGGAAGGTATTGCTGTTCAAGTTGGTTCAAAGGCAAATAGCAGAACTAAGTAGAGTGAAGTATCAAGGATAACCACTATTAGGTCTCCATTAGTTAATCAAATCTGCATTAGTACAGGGAGTTTGTTAACTAGGTAAAAAGAGCAAAAGAAATACCCCAATTTTTGAAATCTTCCCTTCCATCATCTGACATATGAATCACAAGACCACAGAGTCTGTTTGGAGAAGGGACACAATTGTCTCCTTAATGTCTGCTCTTATTCTTCATATGTGTTTTTGTCTCTTTTCTTATTCTACCAGAATGTTAAATCTTTAGGACAGAGATCATATCTTATATTTATTGTTGTAATTATTAGTTATTTCCTTGGATCAAAATAAGTATGTTTCTTGGTTATCAAGTGTCTCCTGTGTATTTAGTTCTAAACAACTTTGCCAGTGGTAGAAAGAAAATTTGACTGAACCTGTTCTATTCAGCTACCTTTTTGAGACTAGAAAATCAGAAAACTGAGAATGCACTGCTTCCTGGAAAAATCACTTTGGAAAATGAAAGCACTTTTTAGTCTGTGTTCTAGTTTGCTTCCTTGGGTAGACAGACCCACTTCTTGGCGTGCTAATTGAATCTTTGTTAGACCTTTGAAGATTAAAGTCTCAGACCAGAAAAGGCAGACTTTTTGAGGTAAGGCAATCAGGAGCTTTGCCTTATATCTGGAGTGAGGTGGTAAATGTCCTTGGCTATCATGCCCACTGCTCATATTCCAGTTACATGTGAACATCTATAAAAAAATAATTGAAGAAAATACAAATGATACATAGGAAGAAACCTAGCCTTGACTAACACAGACTATTTCAGGAAACTTATGGTGCATTGTGCTGAAATTCCTCTCGAGGGCACTGGAACCTCAGTTATCTTCACAAGTCTCATCTTTTGAGTTCTAAATCCTATTATCTAGGTTAGCTCATCTGTATTCAAAAGATCAATGTTGCATTATTACAAAGATCCTTTCAAGTGTAAAAAGGATGGCACTTCATTACAGAAAGTAAAAGAAACTAATCAAACTTTCTTGGTGAAATCATTGACTTTTTTAAGTAAAGGGCAAATTTAAGAATTTGAAAGTCCGAGATGTGAAAGAACTTCACAGTTTGGGCTTGCTCTGGTGTACATCTGGTCTAGCATATGTCTTGGGGTAACCTGAAGAAGAATATATTCTTGGAAGATTCTAAATGGTTCTGTTTTCTTCCTGTTTGCCACAGTCTTGGAAAATTTGGGCTGTGGTGGGAAGATACAGAGAAACAACTCTTCAAAATTTTCCATAACAAATACCATCTTAGATAACTGAAAGGCACAAATAATTCCCAAATGTCATCGTACTCACAGCTCTATTCTGGTATCTTTATGTATGTGTGTGTGTGTGTGTGTGTGTGTGTGTGTATGTATACACACATATACATATATGTATTTGTGTATATGTATAACACATACACACATATACATATATTTATACATTCTTTTTCTTCTTTCCCCTCATAAAAAATTAAAAATCCCTAGGAGAGAGATCATGATAACACATTTTAACAAAAAAATTTCCTTGGTATAAAATATACATTTTCTGTTCATCAAATATTCCCCATGTATTCGATTATCTACATCTTTGGTCATCCACTAACAGTAAGGAGAAAATTTTATACTACTCTTTATATTTTTCTGCATGGATACCTGATAATATAAAGGGAAGAGATTGGTCTTATTTCATGTATTTCATTTCCTCTATTCTCTCTCTGTATCTGTTTCCCCCCCATCTCTGTCTTCTCTTTGTCTCCTTTCTGTCAGTCTCCTCTCTGTATGTCACCTCTCTGTCTCTCTCCTCTCTGTCTCTGTCTGTCTCCTCTCTGTCTCTTGTCTCTCTGTCTGTCTCCTGTCTCTCTGTCTATCTTCTCTCTGTCTCTCTCTTTTTTCCTTTGCCTCTCTCCCCCATTTATCTCTCTTTCCCCTCTTCTTCTCTTTCCTCCCATTTCTCTTCACACGCTTCCTGCCTCCCTCCCTTTTTCTGTATAGCTATCTCTCTGTATGTTTGCCTTTTCCCCTGATTGTGGCCCTCACCTTCTCCTTTTATCTGTCTTTCTGTCTCTTTCCTTCTCTTCTTCTTTGCCTCCCCTTTCCTGCTTTTTCTTCCTTCTCTCCCAACCCCTTTCCCCTACCTTTTTCCCCCCTCTTTTCCTCCCTTTCTGTATTGTTTCTTTCTCTCTCCCTATTTTTTCCCTCTCTCCTTCCCTTTCTGTCTGTCTGTCTGTCTATGTCTACTATTTTTCTTCTCTTTCTTTCACTCTTCTTTTCTGTTTTGGTAAATCCCTTCAAGAAGTCCATGGACTCAGGGAGAACTTACTCTTAATTTCATTTTTGCCCTTCATTTATTTTTTGCATGTATGTGCTTCAATAAGCCATCTTTCTACATAGGAAATATCCGTTTCTCTGCCTATTTGTCTATAACTTTCTTTCCCTCCATCCCCATAATAATTTGTTTTTTTTGAAAATGGTCTTTTTAAGGCAGCTTGACACAGCAGGATAGATGCCCCAAAAGAATTCAGGTCCTACTAGACTTGTATTCTTTTTAAAACAAAATCATTCATTGTTAATTACAAATGAGAATACTTAACGACATCACCATGTAACAGAAAGATTTATGGACTTGAACTAAGAAGATAAAGTACAAATAGAGGTTTGGATATACATACATATATATATATGTATATATATATATATACATATATATATATATCTACACATACACACATATATCTTTAACTTTTCTCTGCCTTGGTTTCCTCACATTTAAAATGAAGCCATTAGACAGGATGAACTCTTAGGTCCCTTTCTTCTTCAGATTTCTTTGTGGTAACTTAGTAATAAGACCACAGACAATATTTCAAGGTGCTCATTATGTCAGTAATGCTGGTACTTCCTCTGGAGCCATTTCATAACCCAGTAGTCAATTATTACATTGTCAGCATGTATTTGGAAGTCAGCAAATGACTAAAATAGGGGCTTGTTGATTGGTTAGACTTGAGTAATGATGAAATTATTAACAGTACAGATTAATATGTCTAATTACTATATGTTTACTTTTTTCCTCCCAGAGAGAAGGTTGTTAAATATTTACTTTTACATTCCTGAGCCCAGGTTACATAATTCACCCATGTTTTATCAATCTAACTATTCTTCCCATAAAATTTTCATAAAAGAGAACATACCATGCATAGAGACTTCCTAAAGGTACTATTTTTCATTCAGTGGGCATTCATGAAACACTTAGGCTACACATCTGTTCTCTCTTCTGTGACTACACCCTTTTTTGATCATACAATTACTTGGTGGCATCTTTTCTACCCCTTCTTGCACATGAATCACCACTGGTAATATCACTATATGTCTTGAAATCACTCTTTATGTCACCTCCAATTTTTGTTCTTTGAAAATTGGAGTTTTGTGATTCAAAACCATTTAGCATCACTGGAAAAAAAGATAATGGTATTGGAAAGATAGATTTTTTTTTTAATGCTAGAGAATAGTGTGGAAGCATTCAAATCTCTGTGAGATTTTTCCAAAGGCAGTTAATTCTACTCCTTTTCTTTTATTAATTTCTAGGCCCAACTTATTATCTATCTGAAGTGAGTGTCCAACATATGTGAATTGATAGATAAATTAAAAGGGCAGCCTAATTTACTGTACATCATTTGTTCCTCTGTTGTTTCCTCTGGGGACTAAGAGGTTCATTTTTCCATCGTGGTCATGGATTTCACGGGAGTGGTACTCTAGCTCTAGGAGTCTTAAGAGTTGATTTAATTAGCATAATGAAGTATACAAACATGAATTTCTGGAGCATTTCACCATCATAAAAGCGATTCTGTTTCCATTTTGGACATGCACAGGACAGTCTTCTCCAGGAGTGTGGTGTGTATGTTTGACGTGTATACATTTCTCCATTTTATAATGTTTTTCTTGATGCTGCTATCTTCAGAATCATTGAACAAAATTATCATTGTGTTTATATCTTTCAAGTAATCCTTTCTCATCGTATTATATATGTAGAAGAAACACTTTGTTGGAAGAGAATCTTTATGGATGTATTTTGCTCTGAGTTGAATGCTTAAACAAAATCAAAGCAAAGAACACAGTTGGATCTTTCATTCTGTATTCGTTTCAATCAATCATGGGACTATGAAGATGTGATCTGCTTTAGAAAATCATTTTCAAAAAACCTGCCTGATCCCTTCTCAACTTTTCATTTATTAGAATGTAAGTTCAAAAGTAGGGATTGCTTTACTCTTTCCCAGGCATGGTGCCTGGCACATAGTAGGTTAATTCATCAAGTATATTATTGTCATGTTTGTAGATCATACTCACAAAGAACTTTGAGAGGTGAAAAAGTAGGTATACAGGTTGGTCATTATTAAGATACTCTACTGTATTGTGGGAATAACACTATTTATGGTTTCTTCTTTCCTTAAAATATAACAGTATGACTTGTGATTTCCCTCTCCCTCAATACTCTATTCACTGCATCACCTAGCTTCCCTGAGTTCAGAAGTTTATTAATAAGATATGACAAAGTTTCTTTTTTTCTCACTTATTCTACTTTTAGGATGCTTTGTGTGTGTGTGTATGTGTGTGTGTGTGTGTGTGTGTGTGTGTGTGTGTACACGCGCATGCTTTTAGGGTGATCTCTTTTAGGTGCATTATTCTGCTTACTGCTCACCATAGATTAGGCCATGGTTGACCTTAATGTTAGAGGCAAATTACACTGCCTATTTCAAATGATTTGAAGCAATTTAAGGTTAACATGCTAAAAAATTTAGAATCCTCAAGAATCTGCCAGAACCAGGATTCTGAAAGGCATGATGTTATAGGAAGTAGTGGTTTTTTTCCCAAAGGGTTCAAAACTTGCCCTTGACACTTTGCTTTACCAAGTTTGATCAAGGTGATTTGGTTGACAACTTTTAGACTGTGACATTGGACTAAAAACTTTATCTTTCTGGGCCTTAGTTTCATAATATATAAAATAAGAGAATTACACTAGATCAATTGAACATTTATTAAACTCCTATTAATGTGAGATTTACTGGAGGTACAATGACAAAAACATCCTTATCTTCAAAGCAGGCAATGTAAGTAGATTTAGGTAAATGCAAACTACAAAAAAGATAATTTTAAGGGTAAGGTACCAATAGTTGCATAGATCAGAAAAAGCTACTTAAAGAAGATGTTGCTTGAGCTCAGCTCAAAGATAATTGGGATTTTAAGAGGTTATATGCTATAATATGCAAATTCTTTCATATTAGTAGAATTCAGATTATTTCAAATGTTTCAGGAAAGAGGGACAACGCAAAGACCCAGGATTTGAATTGTCACATATGAGTAATAGAAAAAAAAGACCGTCAGATGATAGTGTTCTTTGTGAGACAGGAAAGGAATATGTCCTTTTTATGAAGTAGCTACTATGTGGTACTTAATATGCTGTTTTGCTGTTCAGGCACTTTTCAATCATATCTGACTTTCTGTGATCCCATTTGGTATTTTCTTGGAAAAATTATTAGGGTTGCTTGCCATTTCCTTCTCCAGTTCATTTTGTAGATGGAGAAATGAAAGCAAAAGATCTGTCCAGGGTCATTTAACCTAGCTGTCCTTTATAAATATCTCTTATTTTGATTTTCACAACAATCCTTGAAGATAGGTACTATAAATTCTCCATTTTATGGAGGAGGAAACTGAAGCTTGGAGAGGTTGCCACTTTCCCAGGGTCACATAGCTAGTTTGTATCCGAGGCTGCATTTGAACTCAGGACTCTAGGATCAGTGTTCTATACATAAATAATGTGCAATATAGTTGGAAAGGTAGGTTGAGACCAACTCTAAATTTCAGACAGAGGAGTTAATATTTGTCTATAAGGTATTAGTGATACAGTTCAGTTTATTGAGTAAGGAAATGATCCAGGATTTGAGTTTTAGGAAAATAACTGATTCTTGTGTGGAGTCTGAATTGAAGTGGGGAAGGTCTTTAGGCCAAGAGATCAACAAGGATCCAGTTGTAATGCATAATGGCCTTGTGAGTAGAGAGAATGGGGTAGATGCTAAAGATTTGCAGATTTAGAAGTGGTAGAATTTGGCAACTGGTTGTCTTTGAGGAAGAATGAAGATCTGAGGGTGATTTTGACATTGTGAACTAGCAAGACTCCAAGGTTGTTGGTACCCTTAGTGGAAAAAAGAGATTGGAAGAGGGATTGACTTTTGCAGAAAAATAATGAGTTCTACTTCAGATATATTGAGTTAAAATGCCTATAGCTATTTAATTTGAAATGTCTATTAGGCTTCATGATGTTATATCCCATCATAGAAATCAAAATTTATTTCCACATTTCAAACCACTGAAAATTATCCAACATTTGAAATAATATGAATTCTACTAATATGAAAGAATTTGCATATTATGGCATATAACACTAAATATATAATTGTTGTGGTCTTCTTTCCAAGGTTGACTCGGAGCTGAAATGAACCCATGCTGTTTGGAAAAGGATAAGGAAATTAGCAATATGGAGAAATAAATTATGTGAGCAGCTTATTTCAAAATAAGAAGGTGGAAATGAATTCAAAAGAGATGTAAAGCAATCTCTTTGACTTTATTTGATATGCAAATGTGAGACTTGAGTTTTCTTTTTTTATGCTGTGTTGTCTTGGCAAAGTTGGGTTCTTTTACGACTCCTGAGTCATCAGATGGCAAAGGAGTAAAGAGTTGCCTGCCATTTTCCTTACTTGCTTTTGTGACTCAGGTGCTGTTTCATTTTGTCACAGTTTCCAAAGAGGCAATTGCTGAGACTTATTCACAGCAATACAAACTATTTAGCATAGTCAACAAAACTCTTCCCATCAGTGTCTGAATCTCTTTTAATTAAACATATTCCACTTTTCCTCAGAGATAATACTGTTTTAATCTGATATCCGGAGCAATTTCTTTGGATAGGTTGTATTTAATTTGTTTTCATTAATAGGCATACCATCAACCAAATGCCTACCACTCCCTAGTTGTTTAGTGACTTGGTAAAACTAGTTAGAGACAGCTCAAGTGAGATGAATTAAACTTCCATTTTAGGGAGCGAACAAGGTCATCAACTTGAAATTAATCAACTGATTTCAAATCACTGAGAAAGGGGCATTGTACCCTCAGCTTTATGGTTTCAGCATGTAAATTGATGTTTATAGGAAAGCCTGTAAAATCAATCCAGCCTTTCTCGCTTCTGAAATTAAAAGTAATTTATTTTTATTTTTGGCAAATCCTGGAAATCACATACATATCCAATTCTCTTTCTTCCCATCACCACCTGTGTTATACTTAAAAAAAATCTGAGTAGAGATTGAGGAAACTCATTTGCTTTTTGTCCCCTGGGGGTTGGTATAGACCAGTTTTTTTATCCCTGTAGGTAAATCCATCTGTCTCCACCTGCTGAATTTCACTTTTAGTGACTGGGAAACCCTGAAGCCAAACTTGGCCAAAATAACTAATTTCCCCTGGACTCCAACCAAAGCCATATAAATTATCCCAGTATCATGCCAAACTTTGGCCCCCAAGCTGGGTATGGATCTGCCAGTCTGGTCCCAGAATTTGCCAGAAGGCAGGAGAACTGTAGGGAGATGTGGGATGTAGCTGGCTTTCATCCTAACCTTCTGTGGTTAGCGAAGCTCATCTGATGCCGGATTGGGTATAAACATGTCTGTAGAATCAGAGTGTTGAAAACAACCTTGAGGGGTTATTTCATCAGCCCCCCTGCTGAGGTCCTCTAACCCATTCTACTCCAAATCCCCAGGTGTATAATGTGCTAAGAGATCCAGAGATCATTACTGTGTTATACCTATTAGATTTTCCATCTGATTGTTTCCCAAATACTTAATAGGACCAACACTTTTATTATAAATTCAAGTTGGAAAATCAAATGAATGAACTTTCTTTTTGAATAGATGTTATTTGGTGTCTGACAGAAGTATTGTTATCTTTGACATAGTAAGTGTTATTTATCTGGTTTTAGGAACAGATTTTTTTGAATAGTCTGATATTTATCATTCCTTCAAGTACTCAGGAGATTAGTTCAGGATTTGACAAGCTCCACCAAGGAGGTTAGGTTGGAGATCATTAACTGATGACACAGGGTTTTCTGGGTTTCGAGGGAGATGGTAAGAAAAACTGTGCCTAGAAACCTGTCACTACAGCATATAAATTGTCTGACTTACATCATTCAGATTGTTGTACCAACTCCCTAGCCCCAGCATAAATTAACACAATTAAAGGCTTTAAAATCTGATCATTAAGAGCTTCAATAGAAGCAGAAGCTCATAGGAATGGCTAAGCTCTCCAATCACCTTCTCTAGATAAATCAATTACATGGCTTTCACAGAACTGCAGATAGACCCTCTTGTCCAATTTTAGAATTTGACTTATAATCAGCAGCTGGTGGTTAAATACTGGAACAGATTACTAGGGGAGTTTGTGGAATGTGATTCCATTGACATCTTGAAAATAGTGTCTATGTCTAATTCATAGATTTGGAAAGATGCACATGTAGAAATGATTAGAGGCAAAGCTTTGAACTAGAGTTTTGTGATCTCTCAGTTGGGGATTCAAAATTGCCATTTATTTTGATGAATATTAAGTCTGGTAAAGACCCTAGAGATCATAGTGTTCAACCCACCCATTTTACAGATTAAAAAAAAGCAACAAATTGGCAGATCTCATAAAGTATCAGAATTTGAAGCCAGGAACCTCAGATCTTTGAAGGGACCTTTATGCCAATCCATAATCCTTTTGTAGATAAATGTTCTATAACAATAAAAATTGATAGTGCTATGAGAGGGAATGACTTGCTGATTGTTTTCAATTGAAATGGTTGTCTTTGATTTTAATTGAAATGGAGTTTGGAGCTGAATTTTGATAGTTTCTGTTACTTTGAAGACATTATAGAGGCTAATTATATGAACAACTATGTAGTACAGTAGATATACAGTCAGAAAGTCCTGAGTTAAGATGTTGTTTCAGACACTTCCTAGCTGAGTTACTCTGAGCAAGTCACTTAACCTCTCTCTACCTCAGTTTTATCAATTATAAAATAAGGATCACAATAGCATCTACCTCCCAGGCTTATAGTGAGGAGCAAATGATATAAATTTATAAAGAACTCAGTACAGTGATTGGTTAACATACTTAATAATTGCTTATTTGCTTTTCCTATTCCTGTTATAGGAGAATCATGGAATTTTAGATTCAGACAGCAAGTGAAAATTCATTTAGTAAATCCCACTTCAAGTATCAGAATTTATTTTTTATTGTCCTTCAAAGGGCATCATACCATTACTGCAAAAATCTTTCTTAATTACTTGCAAATCACTACTTTTCAGGAGAGAGCAATTTGCATTATTGGATAATTCTAATTGTTGGAAACTTTTGCCTCTTTATATCCTGGGAATCTCTGGGCTGGCAGACCCCTTGTGGGGTGTAATTCAAGGTAAAAAATGTTTCATTTCAAAACTATGTTCCCCACCAAAAGACCAGAGTGCCTCTGCTTGATTAAAGCACTGAAGTTCACTGTTAGTGTTTAAAGCATATTATTTGGAAGGAATAACCCATTTGAGAAGGTACAAGGATTTGTTGGATTGAACCCTACATTAGGAATTTCAACTCTTCTAGGAACTGCATTCAAATCCTAGCTTTGTAGTTTACTATTTTAATAACTTTAGATAAATCATTTATACACTCAGCCCCAGTTTCCTCAACTCTGATATATTATATTAGATAACCTTTGAGGTTCCTTCTAGGTCTGAATTTATCATTCCATTTGAGATTAATTTGTCAAATGACAGAACATATCAACACTTTGATAAAATGAGATATAGGACTTGATGGAGGAGGGGGATAGTACATCAGAAAATGTCCTTAGCATGGACGATTTTACAGGTGAGGCTGGCTTGTATTGATCAAAAAAATATATTGTTGACCCTTGAGTAGCTGGTAGAAATTCGAGACCTTATTTGAGCTTAAGTTTTCTGACTTTAAACTCAGTGGAATTAGGTTGGAAGGAGAGGAGGGGAAAAGTAGTGCTGGAAATGAGTTTTAATAGTGTTGTTAATTTACTGATCAAGTATTCTGAGAATAACTTTTTTTAGGTTTTTGCAAGGCAAATGGGGTTAAGTGGCTTGCCCAAGGCCACGCAGCTGGGTAATTATTAAGTGTCTGAGACCGGATTTGAACCCAGGTACTCCTGACTCCAAGGCTGGTGCTTTATACACTTCGCCACCTAGCTGCCCCATCTGAGAATAATTTTCCAAAAGATGGAAAGAATAACACACATGTAAACAGTTAAAAGTTCAATTTCTAAAATAATAATCATCATTGTGATAGTCAGAAGTTCTATAAAGCCCAAGATTTTTTGGATTAGTTCTTTGAAGGAAAGAGAAATAGCAAGTTCTACTTCCTTTGTGAGGATGAATTCCTTTTTCAAAACAATCTTTTTGGAAGTCAAGGTGGCCAGTTTCTGCTGGTAGAAATTCCTTAAGAGATAGATATGTTCTAGCAAAGCTGGATATTAAATATATTTTTATAAAATGAATTCCATTTTCTCATTAACTTCCCCATAAAATAGAGAATTATTTTCATAGAAATATAGTAAAATCATACTTTTGTGAAAAAAGGAATATGAGTCATTATTATATAGATATGCTTTTATAGACATTTGGAGAATTTTTGAAACCTTTTCCCTAATTTTAGGCTACCTACTTTTACCATTTTTCTCCTTCTTTTCCTTAGACCATCTGTTTTTCTTCTAAAGATGCCTCAGTTCTATATAAATTCTATAACTAGAAGTGTAACAATCTAATTTGCTCCTGTTTGGATGTTTATAGCTAATAGAGCAAAGCGACTGTCCTTACACCTTGTTAATTACTGCTGACATATTTTATCTAGCCTAAACCTACCTCTCATTTATGATTCTGGTTTCTGAAAAATGAATTAAGGACCATTTAGATCAATGCTATAAGTTTGAAACTTTGCAATAAAACAATTTTATTCAAAATGAAGAGCAAATTGTATTCATAAAACTTCAAATGTTTCCTTATTACTGGGTATCTATTTAAAAATAGTTAGCATCTCACTTATGACTTTATGAATACTACCTTTCCAAAGAAGATAGAAGTTTTAGAGAATAAAGAAAGTTAAAAAAAGAGAGGGGAAAATATGAAAGAACAGATTTTCAACAAAACTGCTTGTATGAGATCAAGATTATACCTTAAGCAAACTCTTAACCACATAATCACCATTATAGTCACAAAGCGGTGAATTTTCTCTTCTCACAAAGTAGTGCTGATGTATTAGGAATACACAAAAATCTGGGCTTTTATATTTTTTATGCAGATAATTTTCATTTTCTGCATTAGAGGAACAAAGAAGATATTGAAATAAGTATACTTACTGCTTACATGTGATATTTAATAAAATAATGCCTAAATTATTAATATGAATATTCCCCTATAAAAATTTTGTCATATAATATTTTAAATGTTTTTATAAAAGTTAAATTATTCAGTTTGAGTACCACAGAATAAACAAGTATTGAATTTTGTTTAGGTAGCTAAGGTAATAGATTTATTTTGAGAACTGAGATACACATATCTAACTGAAAGAGAAACCCAAGTAATGTGCCACCCCTTGAATTCTGAATGATTGTGCCTTAGTTCCCTACAGGCTTACAAACTTAGTGGTAAGACTTGAGCTATTCTTTTTTTCTTTCTTTCATAAAATCTTATTTTATTTTATTTCCCCCCATTTACATTCAAAAACAAATTTCAACATTTACTCCTCAAATCTTAGGTTCCAGATTCTCTCCCTTCTTCCCACCTGACTCCCTTAGACTTGAGCTTTTTGATGTGTGTAGGTAGGGTCTATGCATGTTGATGGAGAGGAGGAATTTGATTGGGGTTCAGTCCAGCATTGATTTTTTTGGGAGGGTCATATTTATTGGCATAAATTGGGCAAAATAAGTCCTAATAATTATTTGAATTTCATCTTCTTTGGTGGTGCATTTACCTTCCCCCCCTTTTTTGATATTGGTAAGTTTATTTTCTTTTTTAAAAATCTAATTAACCAATTGTTTACTTATTGTATTGCTTCCCTCCACCCTAATAGTTTTATTTGTTCAATGATTTTCTTACTTTCAATTTTCTTAATCTTTCATTTGATTTTCATGACTGCCAATTTCATTTTTCATTGATTCTTTTTCTAGATTTTTAAAAAAAATTGAATGTCAAATTCATTGAGCTATATTCTTCTCTAGTTAACTGATATAATTATTCAGAGATAGAATTTTTACTCTAAGTATTGTTTTGACTGAATTCTATAAATTCTGCTATGTTATCTAATTGTCATTTACTTTAATGAAATTATTTATTGATTTGTTCTTTGTTCTACTCATTCTTTAACATTGGATTACTTAGTTTCCAATTAATTTTTAATCTATATTTCTGTGATCCTTTACTGAATGTAATGTTTATTATATTATGGTCTGGAAAGGGTTCATTTACTATTTCTACTTTTCTATATTTGTTTGTGAGATTTTTATGCCCTACCAAATACATTTTTTTGTAAGGTGTCAGGTTCAATTGAGAAAAAATATATTCCTTTCTATTTCCATTCAATTTTCTCCAGTAGTCTATCATATCTAATTTCTAAAATTCTATTCATTTCCTTAACATCTTTTTTAATTTAATGATGAGATTTATCTATTTCTGAAAGAGGAAAGTTGAGATCTCTCAGGCAGAAGCAGAGAAGTGACAATGTCCACATCCACTGAATGCTTGGCAATCTGAATTAAAAAAAAGAAGGTCCATTTGGCATGTGGGACTTTGTCAAAGACCTTCTTGAAAATCTAGTAGCAGAGATCCTGAGATAATTTATATATTTGATAGACCATCTCCTGCCAAGAAGATCTGTTTCCAAGAAGGGTGGCAGGGTTATTAAAAAGTGCTGAGGCATCAAAAACAAATGTATATTTTTCCTGTTATCAAAGCATAAATTATTGAATAGTTCATTGATATGCTTGTGGGTTATATTGGTGAGATAAGAGCTAAATATTCTGTGATATTCCTTCTACTACTCCTTCATTGATTTTTCTATTTAGCAAGACAATGGGGTTAAGTAACTTGCCCAAGGTCACACAGCTAGGTAATTATTAAGTGTCTGAGGCTGCATTTGAACTCAGGTCCTCCTGACTTTAGGACTGGTGCTCTATCCACTGTGCCACATAGCTTCTCCCTCTTCATTGATTTTTCGAGTATTCTAATGGAGAGCTGACTTTTTAGTGATTTGAAAGACTAAGCCTTAAGGAAAGGATTTGCTAAAGGAATTTTGAGTTGGGTGATAGAACTTTCTTTTCTATTGCCTTTATGAAGGTCTTTGAGTGAAGTGTCTTTTAGGACAGCTAGCTTCAGTCTTGACTACATGCTGAACTAGATAGACTAGTTAGTTCCAGAACATTAACTCAAATAGACTCTTTTTATAGCCACAGATATTAAAATTTTATATGAGGAGTAATTCTTATTTTTATCTATTTTAAAAGTAAAAATAGTCAAGAATTCATCATTTAATTTAACACCTTTACTAGGTTGTTTCTTAGACAGTAGTCACTTTCTTTTCACAAAGACCTCATTCAAAATCTTTCCAGCTTGGTGTAGAGAAATTTTCACAGTTGCATTCTATTAACAACTTTCCAGAATATAGGGTCACCTCTGTATGATGACACGGATTGGGTTCATTCATAGGATCATAGATCTAGTTCTGAAAAGGACTTCAGAGGTCATCCAGTCCTTCTACTTTCATTTTTACAGATAAAGAAGTTGAAGCCCATGTGGGCTCTGAGACTTGGCAACTTTTAGAATTTTTGGTTAAGAAAAATGTTCATGAATCAGTCATCATATTTGCTCAGTGGTCAAGTAGCTACACACAATTTGGGGGAAGAAGAGGGCACAGGCAAATTAATCTATTACACAAACAAATAACATTTAAGAAAATTTAATCAATATACAAAAAATCTCATGTAACATTATGATAGCACAAGTGGTGAGATGAAATCACAGAATAGAACTTTGATAGTATCAGCCAAGAGAACTTTTAATTATAAAGAGAACAGAGACTAGTTTGGTCAGCCCAGGTGTCTCCTTAACCTTTTAACACCTCTTAATATTGAGGCCTTCTTAGATTCTAGAGTCAAATTTTTGTGGGAAATTATAGAAGCTAAAATTCTGCAGGACTTTAAATATAGGAGAGATCTGGTTATATTAAGTGCTGGCAAAAGGAGAGAAAATGAACTGGGTATTCTCCCAATGGTTCTTAAATATTTTTGAGTCTGAATAACATTTCAGTTACTGCCATAGCTTGAAAATCCTTCTGTCATCTATTCAAAGTTGTGTATATGAATGCATATACATGCACAATTGGATTAGTTCAAGGTAAAGGGAGCATTAAGAATTTGAACAGGACTTTGTGAACAGTGTATCATAGAGAACTTTAATCTTTTTTTTAAAAAGGAATATTGTATAGAAGAAAATACAGGAGAACCTCATTCATTTCATCCTCCTATCTGGTTCATTGACCTATCTGCACCATTTTGCTTTGTAAATTAACTTGTATTTGGGTGCTGTCTAACTCAAACATCAAGGCAATAGTCTTATCAACATATAATTGTGGAAATTCTGGATATCCTGAAAATGTCAGATTATAATGTAACATTCCCCTTCACTATGCCAGCTGGTCCCAACTGCAATATGATTGTCTTAAAGACAGACAGATTTAAAAAAAAAAGCAATCTAGTCTGATACTAAGTCAGTTCATGTACATAAAGAAGAGTGTATTTTATATAATGTAAACCCTTCTTATTGAAGCATTATGAAAGATTGCCATCTAATGCAATGTTCCTAACTGTAGAATAGCTCCATATGTTCCCTAAAACTGCTGGTTCAAATCTTCTCTCCTCATATCCTGAAACTTTCCCTCCTCTCCTGAAATGTTCTCTTTCTCTCTCATCAAGTGATCCTGACTTGACCTATTCTATCTGGAAAAATTCAAAGCTATCCTGAGTTACTTTATTACCCACAATCCTGTTATTACCCATTCTTTTATTTGCTCCAGGTACTACTACTGAGGTAGAAGTGACCCTTCCCCTTACCAAGGTCTAGCTCTCTATGATATATCTTTGATTTCATTCTCTGCTGTGTTAATTATTTATTCTTTTACTTTCATTTTAATGTCTACTTATCTACTAGTATTTCTCTACAACATATAAATTTACCCCAGACTTCCCTATCTTTAAAATATCTTTATTTGACCTTGATATTCCCTCAAGTAATCATCCCACTAACTTCTCAACTCCTCGACTTATTTTTCTCAAGATTGTCAATAATCTCAATTGCCAATATCTGATCTGATGGCCTTCTTTCATTGGTTATCCTTATTGATGTTTTAGCAACTTTTATCAGTCACCCTTTCCTCTCTTCCTCCTAGACACTTATTCTTTACTTCTTTGATATTCTTCTCTTCATTCTCTACCTACCTTGACAGAGCAATCCTTCTTCTTTGCCAGATCATTCTTTATGTCCTTGCCCCAAGTGTATAAGTCTACTGAAGCTCTGTCTTGGGCCTTTTCTCTCTAAATAAGATTTTTTAATTCAATTATCATGCCTATGCAGATAACTTCCAAATCTAGTTCTAAACGTTCTCCTATACCCCATTACACAGGACAATTGGTCATCTCCTTCTGGATTAACATCTCAAATTCAACATCTACAAAAGAACACTAATTATATCCATCTTCCTCAATATAAAATGTTCTCTAAACTTTATTTTTATTGATAATATTCATTCTGCCCAATAACTCAGATTTATAACCTAATAGTCATTCTTGACAACCTTCTCCCTCATTCTCATATACAAACAATGGTGAGTGAGATCTTGTCAATACTATCTCCATAATATCTCTTGACTCTATCTCTTCTCCACTTGCATAAACACTGATTTAGACCCTCATCCTTTCTCTCCTGGACTACAGCAATGACCTCCCTGCTTCTAATTTTCCTCTCTCACAAATCTATCCTCCACATAGCTACCAAAATCACCTTCCCAATACATCTGCTTAATTGCTTCCTTACAAAGTTCTCCTTGACTTCTTGTCTCAGTTGCTAAGTGCTTTTTCAATATTCAGAATATTTTTTATTTTCTTATTTATACATATACATATGCATATTCATAAAATGTGTTTGTGTGTGTGTATGTGTGTTTAGTCTTATATTCCTAGAACCTTGCATAAAGCTTCCAAAGAGTTGTGTCACTGTAAACTCACTGTGTGAGCCATAGAACACAAGTTCCCAACCCCTTTGTGAGGAATGAAGAATATCTTTCTCCTTTCTAACCTGCAAAAAAGCTATTCTTTTTTCACTCCATAGACCACATTTCTCTCCTTTGTTCTTATTTTGTTCATATTTAAATGTTTCTCTAGGTTTCTATGGCATCAATGAATGTTTATTGAATTGATTTGAATTTATCTTATTCATCCTGTGAACTTTTTTTTGAGCTGATACTCCTGCTGAGTGCTCTTGGTATTTGGATAGTGAAAGAGATGAATAGCAGTTTTGATGGGCTGAAAAGTAGATACATAGAATGAAATTAGGGCAGGTTGCATTTTGAATTTTTTCAATTTTGATGGAATAATTTGTATTCTAAGTCTTCAACTATTCTAGGGACTTAAAAATATCCTAACAGTGATAACTTCTAGAATAAAGTCATAGATATACAATAGTACTTATATATGTTTATACTCAAGAAGTGTAAAAATGGAAAAAGTGGAAATTTTTTTGTTTGTTTTTTACAAGGCAAAAGGGGTTAAGTGACTTGCCCAAGGTCATAAAGCAAAGTGATTATTAAGTGTCTGAATCCAGATTTAAACTCAGGTCCTCCTGACTCCAGGGCTAGTGCTCTATCCACTGCACCACCTAGCTGCCTCTAAAAGTAGATACTCTTAAGAGAATTTTTCTTCTTCCTTCCTCTAGTTTTTGGAAAGCTGCAGTTGAGTCATGGGACAGAAAAATGAAAATCCCTGTGCATGTACCAAGACATATGCCTAGAATTTATGCATTCTCTAATATTGGCAGGTTAAATTTTGCTCATATGAACTGTCACAATTTTTGATCCCTTTTACTTCATACCCCATCATTATGATAGATTTAGTTTTATTGATGAAATATATAGGAAATATCTGTTCCCTCCCCTAGAGATTATTTGGGTGAAACAGAATAATGCAATGGAGAGAATGTTAGTTTTTGAGTCAGGTTAAATTCTTAACCTGACTACTTTGTTTGCCATGGGATTGTGAATGAGCTTTCTAACATCTTTGAACTGCTGTTAGTCAAATAAGGGAGTTGAACTAGATGATCTCAATGGACTAAATTTATGACTCCAAGATCTTGTTTAAGGGTTATCCAGTTTTTATGAGTTGATTTAATAATTAGGTGACATTATTCAGTAGAAGGAAAAGAGAGAGAAAAGTGTGAAAAGAAGGAAGAAAGGTAAGGTGAAAGGAAGGAAAGGAAGAAACTTAAATTTCATTAAAGATAGGGGGAATAAATGAAAATGATTGTCATCTTCTAGGCTTTCATCTTATTGCTTTGTCCCGGTGCATCAAAACCTAACTCTGCTCAGCCTGAGATCCTTTCTCATTTTATTGTGACTTATGGATGACACAGTGAAACATAATAAACCATTGAGACAGATAGAAAATTTCTTCCTAGTTTTGACTTTTTTCATATTGAAAAATTGTTGTTGCTGCAGATATGCTGGGTCTATTCCATCACCTTTTCAGGGAATGGTAAAGAGGGGGATCATGCCAGCATTGAGGAAAGACCTCAAGAAAACAATTCTTTGACAAATTTCTGATTTCAATATCTTTCCCTTTTCAAAGAGCTGTGAAGAAGGGACAGTGTGTGAGAGAATGTCTATAGGTTTGGAGATATGCTTTCACTATTTTTCTCAGCATACTTTGATCCAATCTTCACTTTCCCTCTGCTTCTTTCTCTTTTTCTCCTTTGTTAGCCCTCTATCCACTGAACTCAACATGAAAGAGGCTTGGTAATGGCAGGAAAAAAAATCTTTTGAAAGGCCTTATGCAGAGAAGAGTTGTTTTTCCTATCTTTGAGCTGTTCAGCCATCTGTCCCAATTTCTTCCTAGTTTCCTGTTATTTTCATACTGCCTTTTATAAGGATTAACATGCCATGCAACCACATATTCTATTAAGCTTGTCTCCCCACTACTTTATCTCATTAACTGCTTGATCATTGTGAATAAAAATAATCTTCCATTAAGTCACAACTTCAAAAGGCTCTGAGACTTTATATCAAGCAATTCCTCAACAGCTTTTGAAAAATCTCTTTAAATCCAAGAGGTTAACTTCAAAGAAAACCTTATGGGTGTTCTCAACCCAACTGACAGGTAAATAGTTTTTTGTAACTAAAGATATTTGGGTAAGAAAATATGGTTCACCTTTAGTTTTGCCAGTTTCTATATTTTTTTTTCTTTCTTCTATTTTGGTTAAAGTGGACAGTCCTGACCAAAGGGAAGAGATTATTTTGAAAAACCTTTACCCACTACCTGAAGAGCAGGACACTGCAATGACTTAGATAAATGCAATTTTTACTGGACCTCTTTGCCATGAGATTTCAGAGTATTTGTGAGGAACTCATGTTTGGCATATTGGTGATTGTTACTTAATGCTAATTTATGATACACTTAGAGCTGAGATAGAGTATTACTGACTCAGTAGCATCTTCATCTTCAGTATCTTCTTTTTCTGCCTAAACCCACTTTCAAAATATGCCCAATTAAATCAAATGAGAGGTGTGACCAAATAAACTACCCATGTGAAACTGAAGAAATTTGAACCATTGTTAAGGAAGGGAGTCAATATGCCATAGAGAGCAAATCATGAGACTAGTATCCAGAAATCCTAAACTCTGGTCCAGGCTTTATTCCAGACCAGTCTCTTGAGAGGAACAAGTCATTTTGGCTCTCTTGACCTCTCAGTTTCTTCCTCTGTAAAATGAAATGACTGACATAGATAATTTTGCATATCTGGAATCTTGTGGCTCTACTTGGAACTGAATTCAGTGGTCCTGTTAATCCAGTTCCTCTCTGACCTCATTTCTCCAATGATTAGGCCACATCACATGTGAAAGAGGGTAAAGTATTCATGGAAATGTTGTTTTGCTTTTAGGGACTAAAAAAGCTTTGAACCTCTGTATTGGAACCATGGTAACAATATTCTTTTTAAAGAACCTATCAACCTGAAGTTGAAACTTCCAACTAGCAAAGATCATCACAGCCAGAAGACATACCTATTGAAATAAGCCCAATTACTTTCTTTTTAAAGACAGATATAAGAGACACATAACAAATCATGCGTACCAGAATTTCTTTTCTTTAATTATCCTTAATTATCAACAACATTTTGATGTTCTCATCTCTGAAGTTTCTTCAGTTCTAGTGAATAATTTCTGCATTTCCTGATGGGATTTTAATTCTTCTGCTTCAGCCTCCTTGGGATGACAACTCAATCTTATATCACTGAAGGAGAAATTTAAAAAAGATTCATTCCACAATCACTGAAAGTTCAAATTGAATTGTAAACTCCAATAGGACTGACCCTGAGCTTATCAGAACCAGAGAGATGGTATCATGGAGGAGGCTGCATGAGAATGGCTGAGATTTAATCACAGAGAAATCTGTTCAAGAAACAATCTTGTCTGAAAGAACATCCTTGAGCTCAGAATGGAAGAGATGAGAAGGAGAATAGGAAATATTTCAAATGTTTAAAAAATAGTAGTGGTCTTTTCCAGGCAATCCTTCAACTAGATTTAATAAAAAAACAACTCCCTCAGGTCATTCCCCAGTTTTGTACTCTGAACTAATGAATTAATGGTGTCCTCCTAACAAAACTAAACTTATATCCCATTCTTGCTAATAGTAATAGTTTTCTTGGTAATTTGCTTTGTGACCTTGCCCAGGTTGCTTAATTTCTCTAGAAGTTTGCTGTTAGGTAGAAACAGTTCTTTCGTTCTCTTTTCCTTAAACTATTATCTCTTTAAGGAAAAAAAGAAAGCTATGCATTAGAGACAAAACAGGCAGATGAAAGTCTAGAGGATTATGGCTATTTCCTTTTATTCCCCTATCTTTAATCAAATTTCAGTTTCTTTCCTACTGTCCAGCCACCTCTTCCTTCCTTCCCTCCCTTTTTTCTTTTTATGCATAAGGTCATTTAATTATTATATAAATGCAAGCAGTTTATTATTTTGGCAAGAGAAAACTCTATATAAAGCCACTATATATATATAATTGAAATGCTTTTATATTTGTTTGTATAATTCACTACTTTTGATTATTTTGCAAGGCAAATGGGGTTAAGTGGCTTGCCTAGCTAGGTAATTATTAAGTGTCTGAGACCAGATTTGAACCCAGGTACTCCTGACTCCAGGGCCGGTGTGTTATCCACTACGCCACCTAGCCGCCCCCTTGATTATTTTTTATTCTGGACTTCACTCACACATACAAATGCATGCACATACACACACACAAGAATATTTTTATGTAAAAAGTAGAACTGAAAGAAAAAATATGAGTTTGTGGCTCTCTATTTCATATAATTTGCTTTAAAATAAAGTAAATTCATCTTATTTCTTTCAAAACTGTCCTGTCTATTTTCTTCTGATATTTCTGTTCTCTTGTGCATTTAAAATGCTTCTGTTTTTCTTTACTTTCTTTATCTCTTCTGGTATCAGGATGACTTTCCTTCCACCAATCCCCTGTGGCAAGGAAAAAACGAAAATTTTTGCAACCTATAAGCATATTAGAGCAAAACATCTGCACCTTTGCCATGTACCAAAATGTATCTTATTGTGTACTTTGATTTCATCATTCCTCCCCCCCACCCTCATTAGGAGATTTTTGTGACTATCTTTTGTTCTTCTTTGTATTCCCTGACACATAATACCCATTTAATAAATACTTATGAGTTGATTGACTCAGTGGTTGGTTATTGCATTCATTGTTCTTTTTAAAAATAATTTGGGGAAAAGACAGGGATTATATAGGGAAATTGGTTTCTACTGCTATTGTTATTGTCAGTGGGGTAAATATGAGGGTAGAAGTAGGCTGCTGTTAGGAGCATGGAATCTATGATGGAATCTATGAAAGTTTTGCCAGAGAAGTTAACTGTTGTTAATATCTCCTCAGACATCTTTCTTTCATTTTACCAAAGGGGTGTGACAGTCACATCATTTCAGACTTTTATCTGTCCTTTAGAACAGCTCTCCATGCTTTGGATAACTTCCTCAGGAGTTCTCATGAGACAAATTATTGAAATATAAACTTTTTTTATACATTCACTGTTTTCACCAAAAGCTACCTTTATAGTCTTATCAGTCTCTTCTTTCCTTTATGTATCATATATTCCAGTAGAATTGGACTATTTGCTGTACTCCAAAGATCCCCTTTCTTTCTTGCCATGGAGATAGGTGGAAAAAATCATTTTCCCATTCTCTCTCCATGAAATACCTCTTCATCCTCTTGAGGAATCCTGAGCATCCTTCTAGGTTTTGTCAAACCACTTCCTCTTCTATGATAGCTTCATGAAGCCTTCCATGATCATCTTTAATTTTAACTCAATAATAAAATTTAATTACCACCTAGGTGCCTGATGATATACTAGCCTTTGTACACAAATACAAAAATGAGACAGTCCTTGCCTTCAAGGAATTTGCATTCCACTAGAAAGATACAGTGTAGTTTACTTATAACTAAATATGGGATATATGTAAACTAAAACTGTTGAGTGACTGAGAGGAATACATTAACAACTGTGTAAATCAAGAATTTTTAAAGAATATTTTTACTGTCACCTTTTGTTTTATATTGTCTACCTTTATCACTATTCTTCTCCAAAGACCCCCTTTATAAAAATAATCTTTAACGTGGAGTAAATCCAACAAACATAATAAACATATCATAAAAATCTGATGAAATATGCAGTGTTCCATACTTATGGACCCAACCTCTGCTAAGGAGTAGTAGCAATCTATTCTTACATCTGTCCTTTTGCATCAAGCTTATTTTCTTTAATTTTAAATTTAGCTTTAGTTTTTATGGTTGTTTTTTCCACTTACGCTGTTTTTAGTCATTGCATATATTGCTTTCCTAATTCTTTTTGCCTCTCACTACATCAATTCATGTCAGTTTTCCCATGCTTCTCTGTATTCAACATATTCTTCATCTCCTGCAGCAAAATAATATTCTATTACATTCATATCTGATTGTTATCATTCCCCAATCAATGGACATTTATTTTATTTATAGTTCTTTGCTACCACAAAAGAACGTCTATAAATGTTTTATTCAATTGTATATGAATGTTTCTTTTTGTCAGTGACCTCCTTTGGGTTATATGTTTAACAATGGATGCAAAGGGCATAAACATTTTAGTTATTTTATATTCATAATTTCAAATTGCTTTCCAGAATAATCATACTATATTGCAGCTCTACCAATGACGCTTTAGTATGCCTATTTAAAAATGACTTCTTGAGGAAGGTAGCATGTGAGATGAATCTCAATGTAATAGTGGCTCCAAGAGATGGAAGAGAGGAGGGAAAGTGTTCCAGGCACAGGGGGTTGGAATAGGATAGCCTGTACAAAGTCAGAGACAGGTAATAGTATGTCATGTAAGGGGAATTCCAAGCAGCTTAATTTGTCTGAGCTATAGAGTATGTGAGGGAGAGTGATATGGAATCAACTTGTAAAGATCAACTAGACTCAGGCTGGAGAGGGCTTTAAATGACATGAGTTTGCATTTTATTTAGGAGGCAAGATGTAGTCACTGATGCCTCTTGATCAAGGGAAAGTTAGATCTATGTAACAGGAACATCAATTTGGCAACTGTGTAGTGCAAGGATTAGAAAGAGTAAGACTGTTGGACTAGGACTAGTTGTGAGGCTATTGCAAAGGATGTAAACTGTGGTGTTATGTGAGTGGTGAAGGGTATAGATTTGAGAAGTCTTGAGAATTACAGAATCAATAAAACTAGACAACTGATTGCATATTAAGTTTGCATGATAATGAAATCATGAGTCCTAGTTTGTAAATTAGGGTAGCTGGAAGAATGACAGTGACTTTGAAAGAAATAGGAAAATTAATAAGGGAAGAATTAGGGGAAAAGATAGTTTTGGTTTGGACATGTTGAGTTGGGTCTATTGATCACCAAGAGTGGTACAGTAAAGAAAGAAGGGGAAAGAGTCCAGGATGAAGCCTTAGAATCAGAAAAGCAAGTCTAATATCTGCTCAATTCCTATCCTTAATTTTCTAGCTGCAAATGAGAATTCTGTAAGAAGTAGGGTACAGCTAACTCAGATGGGTATCTTGGGCTCTATTTCAATTAAAATGCCCTCTATATTTTAACTTGTATAATTTTTAACTAGAAAGGAACTTGAGAAATCACATGGTCCAAACTAATACAAAGTAATGAAATAGAGGACTGGAAAGATGAATGGACATTATCTCTGACACACAGCTGGTGAGTAGTAGAGCTGGTAATAGAATTCAGGTCATCTGATGCTGAGAATATGCGCTATCTCCTATACCTTTTTTGGTTTCCCTTTAGCCCATGGACCAATTCAGTTTGATCATGCTTCACAGAATTGAGGAAAGAAAGTCAAAGTGTCTTGCCTAAAGTCATTGAGGGAGGGGATTACAAAGGTGAGATTAGCACTCTAAATTTATGCTGTCACTCAGCCTACAAAACCACTTTTCCCTCCAAGACAAATTGTGAAACCTTCCATATGCTGTTTTTGCTTTCTTTTACCCTTTTAATTTGGTTCATTGTTCAATCTTAATTTGCAATTGCCACAGCCATGATTATGCCTTAGATTTTAAATAAAAACATAAGCCCCTACTTGCAAATATACAAGTCCTCTACTTTTTTTTTTTTTTTTTTTTGCCAAGAAAGGCTACTTATTTTTTTTTTTTGTGAAGGGCAAAACTAACACTTTAAGATTTGAAAATATTTTGAGGGGGAAAAATTGTTCTAATTCTATGATAAGCAACTAAATATGCTTCTAGTAGAACCTGGTGTACAGGGAGTCAGCAACTCAACCATAATCAAGCTAAGTGAATTGGACAAAGCAATGTGAGACATAATTAGCAATTCAGTTCAGTGAGCTGTCTCCTGAAAAACTTAAAATACCTTCCCTGTCTCATGCATATTCAGTGCTTCATTTGCTATTGTTTTTATCCAACAGGTTGAAATTTGAAAAGTAAGAATCCTGAGATATCAGTCTCACTTTCATTTCCCAATACAACATTTGATCTTTTTTTCCTTCCTCTGTCAGCCTTGTCTAGCTACATATACAATGGGTCACCTTTTTACTGAAAAGTGACAGAACAGCAAATGCCCTCGGAATAATTTTTTTTGTGTGTTTCTATTGTCAACTAGTTTTTTCTTACCTATTAATTGACCAGGTATTTCTGCTTGGGGAAACTATAGTAATGTAGAGGTTTCCACAAGCATGATTTTAGGACTAGCAGGCCTTGTAGAAGCCAAATATAACTCACATATTTTACAGATAAAGAAATGGAGGCATGGAGAAATGAAATTATTTGCTTAAAGTTGATAAGCATTTTGAGGCAGAATTATAACTCAAATCTTCTTGACTTCAAGTTAGATATGCCACTTGAATGCCTTGATCATTGTATTAAGGGTCTGTTATTTAAGTCAGTAATTCTTTCCATCAAAGATATTCACTAGGTCATGAGTGGCTTCATGAAGAAACTGGAAATTAATTTATTATCCCAGATTTTCCTTCTTGGTTTATATCTTCCTCAGTGGATGAAAATTTCACTCTTCTTGGTGGTTTCCACCACTTGATTTTTGTATGTTCTAGATGGGGTTGGAGAGTTTGAAGACAAGTGATCAAAAAAGGAAGACAAACTCCTTCCCGTTAAGTCTTTGGCTGTCTCTACTTGGTCAGATCAGAAGGTTGTCAGTTTGCCATAAAAATTGAAATAAATCTAACATCACAGTAACCAAAAGATTATATAACAAATTATTGGTTATTTATAATAGTTGTAAAGAGAATAACAATGGAAAAATGAGACCTATAGAAAATTCAAGGAAATAAAACTTTCAAATCTCTTCCTCTTTGGGGATTTTTTCATATATTAACAATCAGTAAAAGAAAGCTGTTTTACATTTCATTTATTTTTCCTATCTAACTTTTGAGGGGAATTGGTCAAAGGCAGCAATTAGGGGCTTAAAAGAGAAACTAAGTATTTCACAAACCTCAATTTCTAGAGCACATTATATTTACTTACATAAAACCAGTTAGTTCAGAACAGATTCGTTAATATTCTAATTCTGTCTACTGAGCATTTCTTACCCATGGTGGGTATTAGTAGGTTGTAGAATATTACCAATGATGACTTTTTTTTTTTTTGCAAGATAGGGTGCTAACTATATTATCCAGGAAATTTCAGGTTTAGAGATTGGAAATGAACTATGTAGTTGTAGCAGAAGAATAAGTCCCCTAATGTTCAGAGATCTAGAGGAAGACCTATAGTATGTTGAGTAGATCTTTTGTGGTTGAACTTATAGTAGGACCTGGGTAAGAATCTTCTAGGATGAAAAGATATAGAATAGATAAGGTGCAATCTGTACCAATGAAGGGAGGAGTACTTATATTGATGAGAACATGGGATTTATAGAGGAATTGAAGATTTATTCCAGCCTTAAATGTCGAGATTCAGAATACTGAAAGGCTTGATTCTTATGACCTCTTTTCAGATGTGAAAGTGGAGGTATTGAGAATGGGATGGGGGGAAGTCAATCTCTGCTCAGTGGTCTCCAGAGACATAGATTAGTCCTTGAGGATTTTGCTTCAGGTAGGTGGGCTTCCCATAAAATATCACTTAATTGATTGAACTCTGTAAAGCACATACTTATTTCCTGTCAGCCAGATTGAGGAATGATGCCAAATATGAGGTGAATGATAGTGGAACTTTTTGAGAAGATAGGAATTTATATCAAGTTAAAATGGTCTCCCTGTATTTGAAACTGTTTGGATATCCTACCAAAAATACTGTCCTTCAGTTCCTTGACAAAACTTCTTAGAGTTTTGGAGAAAATTAATTGTCTCTGACTTTAGCCCTAACAGGGTTTTATGATATGAATTGGCTTTGCAAAAAATATGTTTTGTTGAGAAGATATTGCAGAGGGAATAACCTCTTGCAAAAACCTTGTCTAACCCCTAGAATAGGGAAGTTGAATGATTCAGTTTCAAGCTTGTGACTATATTTGTTGAATTGCCTTCAAGTAATATTTCTTCTTCTCTTTTAATTTTTTTAACAGTTTCTTTTGAGAAATGTTATTATCATCACAAACTGAACAGAGGAATTTTTTTGAGTACTAGAAACAGGTTTTAAGTGACAAAAAAAACCCCGCTTTAATCTTTTTGTAACATCTTGACAGTTGTGCCAGTAAATGTCTGCTTTTGCCTTCAAAGTATAATTGCTTTTAGTCTGAAATAATTCATTTCCCTTTTCTTTTCATCCCCTCCACCCATCTCTTCTACAATCACTTATCCTTTCAACTAGATAATTTTTGTTAATTAATTTTCTGAGGTTTTGGGGGGAAGAGAGAGTGGGGCAGGGGTTGGCAAATGAGTAACCAAAGTGGTCTTGCCTAACATGGTATATAGTTCTTGTGAGTGTGACTCAGGAGGGTGTGTGTGGGGGAAACCATAAGCAAAGGCACATAAAGAAAGGCAGAATAGATTGCTGCTAAAGAATTAGATTCATTATTGTACTATCTAGATGTCTCATACCACCAAAGGTATTTGACCATTTAAAAATCAACAGAACATTTTTTTATCAATCTCTTCCAGGTGGCTATTTCAATATCTGAAATACTAATATCACAGTTGAAAAACTTTTTAGTAGATAGTCTTAAAAAAGACATTCTATCTTCTCTGTTGTTATTTATTTTCAAAGAGTTACAAGTTAGATAGAAATTAAAATTACATTGGATGAATTTAGTTCTAAATTAAACTTATTGAGCTTATTAGGACCATTAGCCTCTGATCTGTGATGACAAAGACCATGTGACAACTGAGAATGGGTAATCTTGGTTGAAGAGGATTGGGTAGTTTTGGATCAGGGAGAGAGTGTTCTCATAACTTCCAAAATCTAATCTCGAATCTTGAATTACAAGGCAGAGGGAAAGGATAGAACAGAAAAGTTAAAAGAACAGAAGAAATAAAATAGATACTGATAGTGCTTATAGTCATAGCTGATATGTTGAGAATCCTTGAAATGAGAGATCTATGGAAGTTTTCATTCTGTTTTCTGAATGTGCATATATGATAAAAACAACAATGACCTTGTGTATGTTGGTTGTCAGTCCTCTAAGTTATCATGAATAAAACAAGGTGAAACAAACTTGGAGAAGTATAAGTACATAGCCTACACAACTTTGTTAGATTCTTACAGTTAGAAAAGAGAGAACAAATGGATAAAAGAAAAAATACCACAAAACTCTAAGCTCCTTTCCAGTGCATCAAATTCATTCTCCATTGTGTCAAATTCATTTTAAGTTTGCTTTCTCTATGTAAGCTCTTTGAAGGCAAGGACTGCCTTTCTTTTTCCTAGTTTGTTTCCCTAGGACCTAGCAAAGTGTCTGGCAAATAATGAGCCATTAACAAATGCTTGTTAATTCTTCTTGACCTGAGTAACTCAGTTATGAAGGGAGTCTGAACAAAGCCTAACCATCTCCATTGAGTCAATGCATTAAGGAATTAGACTAGAAGTGAGAAGTCCTTGAAAGTCAATAGTTGAAATAGAATAACAGTTATCAGGGACTTGTTTTTTGTTTTGTGGAAAAACCTTGGTATGTTCAACAGACCAAAACAGGAACTCAAGAGATCCCAGGGACAATTAGGGGGAAAGTAGTTCCACCAAAGCCCTTGAAAGGAATTATTTGGGATGGGAGAGAGCTAATGGAACCTTTCTTTCCTATTTCAGAATAAAGAAGGACTTTGTCACCTTGGAGGACCAGGGGATTTTTTTTTTTATGTGCCAGTGTTTCTGTTACCATGGTAACTTAATCTTGAGAGCTAAGGACAAACTGGAGACATTGAGGAAAGGGAATGTCAGAACACTACAAAGAATACAGAATAAAAGCTATGTTGTGTCTAAGGAGAACTTTTACAAGGACCATCATGCAAGAGAGAAAAGTTTAAAATAAGGAGGAACTCTGCTCTTTGCTTAAGCTCCATTTCCCTTGAACTCTATTTTTAAGTGTGTCACAGACTTTTGAGGAGATGATTTGTACCAACTGATCTCACTTTACCACATTGGTGAATATCTCTATGTAAAAGCTACTTCAATCTGACTGGTTAATTGATATTAAATGATAGTCAGTGAATAAAGCACACCCCTACTCCCTGCCATGGTTCTTAGAGTCTCCCAGGACCTTGAGGGGCCAAGAAATTGGATGACCTCTGGAAGCTTAGCTTGCTAGTCCCCAAGTTTGAGAGTGGTCCCCTGAGCCTATGCTGTGCTAGTGATTAGCAAAATTGGGGCTCAAGCTCAGGTCTTCTAAGTCCTATGGCTTGAAGTCAAATACTTTTTCTACTTTGTTAAGTTTTCTCCTAATTTAGGGAAGTAGGATATGTTTGGGTTACACTGATCTAAGAAAGAAAAAAGGGCTCAAATCACATTATTTTTGAATTGGGAAGCATACTCATCTGACCATTTCATATAGGAATGTCATGTACTATATAAGTTACTGGAACTTGTCATGGGATTCCAGGGAAAAGATAACTTTTGGTAACTACATCAAAACTGGGGGGGGGGGGTGTTTCACTTGAACCATTCATCATCTTTCTTCACTTCCTTGTTCTTGGATGTTATTCCTTGGAGTTAATCTGTGAATTCAATTGAGCTCTTCTTTCAAGAAGCACTGAGGCTTTTTATTTTCTTAATGTTATCCTTAAAGAATTTTCTTCCTTTCTTTAAGATCAGAGCTTTATCCTATCTGGGTCAACAATTTTACATTAGGCACCCAATACTAAAGAATAAAAAATCAGACAAGGAGTGACCATTTAAACTTTCCTGGAGAATCTATTCAGTCAAGATTTAGTCATAAAAGATTCTTAAAAATCAGAATGAATGCAAATTTTAAGGGAATGCAGTATGTATAGGATCTGAAGATTGAGGAACAAAGGAAAAACATGCCCAAGTTTGGTGAAAAGACTGGTTCTCTCTTTGTCTATTTAAATTGAAGATCTTGGCAATGATCTATTTTGAAGTGGCTTCTAGTTAGAGAAATTAAGATGGAATGTGGGGGGAAATAGCAAAATGAAACCCTAAATCATTGTTTTTGTTACTGTTAGCAGCAGTATTATTTTTTGTTGCTTTACCATTATATACTCCAGTGCTCAAGTATCGGAGTACACTCAGGGAGCTTGGTGTAATTGCCCTGTGTTTTAGTCAAGAGATGGGTAATTGCTCCTATGGGCCATGGCTTTCCTGTTAGCAACATTTGATTGAAACCAGTCATTTATTGTGGTAAAAAAAATCCCAGCCCTGCTGCAGTGTTTACAGATAAACCTCCTGTGTGACAGTCATTTACTTTATCTAGCCATCCATATATTAAAGATATTATACACTCCCCCCTTTTCTATTGGAGACAAATCAACTGCTGTTTTTAGTTTGATTAAATTTCAGTACATAGACAGTCTACTGATTTTCTTATCACTTATGCTTGGAATAAGGTTGCAAGCCTCTGGACCCAAACTCTGTGCTATTTTGGGCGTGTGTGTTTTAATAACCACATTGTGTGTTTCCAGTGGAATACCTTTGCATAAATTTACTTCTTTTTTATTTCCTGTTCTTTAGTCTAGCTGAATATGGGTTTTAGCCAGGGCTTGTCATATTGCAGTAGTGAAAGCAACACTGACCTGGAACTACCAGTACTTGCTTGAAAAGTAAACCATTTGTTGGGAGGGAGTCTAGCAATGAATAGGAAACTTTTAGATTTGTTGGCTGACTGGATGAGGACTTATGTATGTGGGAGTAGGGTGGAGTAGGGAGGTAGGCTCTAGCATACATGTCTGGGTTTGTTTTTTTTCCTTTCCAATTTTAAAGGAATCTTTTATATAAAAAGGAGTAAAAAAGGATAAATCTATGGATCTAGGGCTCATCTCCATAAAGTAAATCAAAAACTTTCTCCTACTTTATCCTTCCCTCCATAAACATACAGTAATAGAAAAGTGACTAGAGAAAGTGTGATCTTTGGAAAAAGGAAAAATTCTTTCCCTTGACTTTTCAAGATCACAGAAAGCTCCGATCCCTATTTGTAGTTGCTAGAGACAACAAAAATTGGTCTCTTTACATTCTGACATACAATTATTTGGATAATATGACATGTGTATGGAAGTTTTCTGGGATGTGAATACTGCCATTCATAAAACTCATAATTTTATTTTTTTTAAAGCAGGCTTGCTAATTATATATATATATATATGTATATATATATATACACATATATATATATATATATATATATATATATATATATATATATATATATATATATATATATATATATATGGAATAGTTCTAAATTTGAGAAGTAGGTGGTTTGCCTTTTGGGCTCCCTGCATCTTTATCCATAATAGCCTTTTCCTCTCTTTTAAGTCAAAGTTTTTTCTTAACCTTAGGTTCTAAACCTAAGTTCCTTGAACTTGGTTTAAAAATATTTATTAGTATATTTAATATAACTGGTTTCTTTTGAATTCCCATGCAATGGGGTTAAGTGGCTTGCCTAAGGCCACACGGCTAGGTAATTATTAAGTGTCTGAGACCGGATTTGAACTCAGGTACTCCTGACTCCAAGGCCAGTGCTCTATCCACTGTGCCACCTAGCAGCCCCCCATGCATTTTATTTTATGAATTTAAAAATTATTATTCTGAGAAGTTGTTCATAGACTACATCTGATAGCCAAAATTGTTCATATCACAAAAAAGTTAATTATTTTCCCCTCTCTCTAAACTCACTTAAGTAATATGTGCAATTCACACTGTGGGAAAAGGTAATTAATGTGTTACTTCACCCGAGATCATTGTTCATAGGAGGACAGAGCTTGAAAGAACTTCAGAAATGATTTAATCTAATTCCCTCATTTTACAGGTGTTGAAATTGAAATGCAGAAAGGTGATATGACTCAACTGATATCCCACAAGTAGTTATTAGCAGAACTAGAATCCAAAGTCAATACTTTTTTACTATGTTTAATGTGAACAAAAACTTTCAGATGTTTAAGCGAACATTTTCATATTTGTTTTGATGATACTATCCCGAGAGTACTCACATTTTCTTTTAATTTCCTCAGTTCAATTCAATCCAACAAATATTTATTGATATACTACTATGTCCAGCTTCCTCTAGTAGAGTTGATAATAGAACACCCTCTTCTCTGCAAGTATGTTTTAGTTGAATTTCAACTAACTGAAAAATTTTCTAACTTCTGAGATGGATACTGACAGAACTATCTTAAATCAGAATTTTAAGGTCATTGGCTAACTATCACCATATCCAGGTTCCAAGAGATATTTGCTGAGCAAATATAGAAAGAGGAAATATGAGACCCCCTTTTAAGGAGTTTACATTTCTTTTGTACAATTGTCTATAGGGTTTCCCTAGTATTTGTGTAATTACTTGCCTTTCTTTTGCGTCTGGCTAGATCTGAAAATGTGAGATAGCAAGTAAGAAGCTCTTAGCATTTAACCACTCACTGTAACACAGTGTACTACTACTTTGAATTGGATTTTATTTCTAAATTCTAGGGTGGTTGAAGTGGAGGGTCCATTTTATTATGAGAAAGGGGAAGATTCAGATATATTTGTCAAGATTTATAAATAGACCCAGCACTGGTGGATTAATGAAACAGATTATTATTGCTGCAGAGACTGGATAGATGGGATGAGGAAAAACAGTTGTATATGCGTATTTTGTCTGACTGGTAAAAAAACTCAGTTATTATTCATTTTGGATATGAAAAGGTTGCAATCTGTACCAAAGGAATTGCTGTTCTAGAGAGGTATTATATTATGAAACAAGACATTGAAATTATAAATACTCACATATTTCTGAAAAGGATCAGCAGTGTGGTATAGTGAAAAGAAAACTAAATTTGGAACCAGAGGACATATATTCAAATCCTGACTTTATTATTTACTCCCTGTGTAACCTTGGGAAAGTCAACTAATCTCTCTAGCTCTAGTTTTCTCAAGTCTAAAATAAGATGGATCCTCAACCATCTCAAGGACCATCAGGGGTCCTTAATCCTTTCATGTCATGGATTCTCTTGGTTGTGTGGTAAAAACCTATGAACTCCTCAGAATGATAGGTATTCAAAGGAAACCAATTATAATGAAACACTGTTATTAAAATACTGAAAAAATATGGACCTTGAGTTAAGAACACCTGGATCAGATTGTCCCTAATTACCTTTCAGCTCTAACTTTATGGTCTCATTAAATGTAGTATATTTGAAATATAATTTATTTTAAAAGACATTATTTAACAGTAAACTTTTTTGTAACATGAATATTTAGGAATACATTCCTTAAGCAGCATATACTTAGGAGAGAGGGCAATTTTCATCATCGTCAGCCAAAATCCCTTTGGTAAAGGAATCATTGTATTACATTTATCTAATATAGCTCATATTAGTTTCATTCCTCTATTCTTTAACTTCATGTTTTGTCATAATTATTGAAGATTGACTTCTAATTATTATGGCTTGTTTTCTAGTCAAAGCATTACTTGTAAAATGTAGGAATAATCTTTGAAACTGACCTCTGCAATTTTCACTATTCTACTGATGTGGGAGAAATCACTTGAATCATTCTGATCACCACCAGTTTAGGCCATTATGGCAATTCATACATGATCTAATATCCATTTTGAATTTTTATCCCCCCCCCTTTCCTAGGAATGCAAAGTTAATTAATGCAACTTGGACATGGTTTTGATTTTTTGCCTTTCAGAAACCCACTTCTTTATAGACCATTATTTAAACCCCATGACTCCATGTCTTCAAAATAGTGATAGGAACCCTTATTAGATGTTCTGCTAAAAGTTCTAATGTATTACTATTTTTGATAGGTATTCTTCCATTCTAAGAAGTTGACAAGGGGAATATACTGTCCAAGATTTAAAACCTATGAAATCTTTATCTCTCTTGATAGTTTCACCCTTAGATTGGATCATGCATTGGCTGACACTTGCAGCTGTTTCTCCTGACATGTTTTGCTGTTATATGATGACCTTTTCTTTTTTATTGTTTTATTTGCACTTGTTGAGAGTTTATATAATTGATGGGCTTGTGTGAACTGGTGTGTCTGAAAATCTGTTGGTGCTATATGACAGAATCTAGATGTGAATTTTTTCTTTTGTTGTTGTCAGACCAGTAGATATCCCAATTGGTGAGCTGCCGTGATTAACTTACTATGTTAGTGGAACTCTTTCCTATCTTGTAAAAGAAAGGTTCAAATCAGTCATAGACAGCTGAGGTCAGCAACTGTTGGAAATCTCATCCTTGCTTTTTGTTGATGTTCTTTTAGCCTCTGCCATGATTCTCTTGTTATTAGTATTAATTTTCAATATACTACTAATATAAGATCTCTCTCTGTGCTGGTCTAGCACAGAGACATTCTGGTGATGAAATACAACATTTTAGAAATTCAGTGTGCTTGAGGAAATGAAAACAGAGCTCCACTATTAATTGTTATGAATGGTTCTTAATCAAGGTACAACTTTGTTAGTTAGGTAATCAGTAATTGTATTTTTAATCAAAAACAGATGTGGTTAAAAGACAGTATTGTTCTTGTTCGACAGGGGAGAGCAATTAGCAAATTCTTGAAATATCCTATTTGTTTCAAATAAAACAACTAATTGATCAATTTATAGAGTTGGACCTGGACTAAAAGTCTTTAAAAATCTTGAATTTACAAATGCAACATTTCTAGCAAAGGAATAAAGATCAATCAATATAATGGTCTTTACATTTTAGAATGTAAAAAATTAAATATTAATATTCAAATTTGAGTTCCAAATTCTCCCCCTCCCTCCAGTCATTTCCCCACTCGCTGAGAAGGCAAGAGTTGGAATTGATATATAAATGGAAGGATATTCAATGAGTTTGCTAATTAATTGTTCTAGCCCATCTCTAATATTAAAATAAAGAGATATCTTTGAAATGAAAGTTCTGGGTTCAAGCTTTGCCTCTGAAATATACTGACTGTGTGACCATGGACAAGTCACTTAACCTCTTGTTGACCTAGGCAATTCTCTGATTTGAAATTTTTGAGAAGGGCCTAATTTGCATTGGTTGGATGGATTTTCTCACCAGGGAGTTCCCTATAACAATAAAATTACAAGTTCAGTTCACTTTTCTACAGTAGGAATTTTAATTCTCTCTGCAGAATGTGTTTTGAGACATTCAGTTTGCTTTGAAAATGAATTCAGTGTGAATATTGTATTTGATTGCTTGGATACCTTTTCTTTTATAAAAGGAGATAGTGTCTAAAACTGTGTTTGCTTTGTCACTCCCCTAAGAGATGTTCTAAAGCAAGGAATAAATGCCAGGCAATGTTGTGATTGAATACTTTATTAAGTGGATGCGGTTAATCATTAAAAATCTAGAGACAGTGCTTGGTGCTGATTTAGCAACAAGCTTTCAATGAAAGTTTACAACTAAGACTTTCCCTGGGCTCCTTAGAAATGGATTGTACAAGGCAGGTTTTGAAGAGGCTATTATATTTGGAAACCTATGGGGAAGTGCTGAGTGTTTGATTTGGTTCAAAGGCCTAAAGTAGGGAACTTGTAGTCTTTGTCAGGAATCTTTAAAGATGGCACTGCTTCTTGTCCTGAAAGAACAATTCCAGAAACATCAGCCCAGTAGATAAAGACCAACCAATTGATTTTGTGGCATCAGTATCTAGACTCTGAAATTTGCAGGGACAGTGTTGAAACCAAACTGGTCACTGTAGTCATGCTAGCTTTTTAGCATTTTAAGTAGCTTTGATAGTAAAGACCAAGGGTTACCTGAAATGGCAAGGCTTTTTAACAAAAGGAAAATGTTTGTGTTTGGTAGATGTTTGTGTGTGTGTGTGTGTGTGTGTGTGTGTGTGTGTGTGTGTGTGTGAGAGAGAGAGAGAGAGAGAGAGAGAGAGAGAGAGAGAGAGAGAGAGAGATCAGAGGATCATTTAGGGGAACAGCTAAAAATATACTGATGTAAAATATTTTTTGGAAAGTGTGCAATTCAAAATTTTAAAGAATTTTAATACCCTTGCTCTGTAATTATTAAAATTGTTTATCTTTGAAATATTTATTTACTACAAAAATGTCAAATGTTTCTCTAGAGCTAAGGGCAGGGCATGTTTTTGACTGTAGAATTCAGTTCATAGTAGGCAATGAATATGTATGAAACATTTTAGAAGGGGAATTATATTTTCTAAGACAGCCTGCATATTTTATCTGCAAATAACTGGATTCCAGATTTCACCTCTGCTTGCCTAAGGTGACAGAGCATGTGTAACCTCCTCGTTGCTCAGTTGTGTTTCAGTCAGGTGAATTAAGGGTGCAGGTTAACGTGTACTCACGCCCATTCCTTCATGCTTCTTTTGAAACCTTCTTTCATAGCTTATTCCCTATTCCTCTTAAGGTTTTCAGTTTCAACCCCTTTACTGAGATTTATATGTGCCTTTAACATGCTGAGGTCTTCTCTATCCCAAATCTCCTCTTCCAAAACATTCTAAATTCCATACACAAGAGTAAGAACTATGTTTGGTATTTATCTTCTCTTCCTGATAGAGCCTAGAACAGAGGTAGGTCTAATAAATATTCATGGTTCCTTAACTTGTGAATGAGGAGACAAAATTTAGGAAGGGAAACAGAAAAGTATTTAGTATGTATATGTATGTATAATATATGTATAAAATGTATTCTCTCCTTACAGGATACATATATATGTATATATACATATATATATATATATATGTACACATATGGATAAATTTGACTTTTAGGGAGTTAAAAAGAGACATCTCTCAAATATTGATTATTCCTCTCCAAGTGAAACTTTGATTTCTGCCTGGAGGGTTATAGGAACAAGGGCAATGAGGCTGATTGGTCTGCTCTTCTCTGAGAGAGAGGGATAGCAGGCTGTTCCCCTAAATGGGGAGGGGACTCAAGCTACTTTCCTGGTGACCATTCCTTGAAGGAGAAAAAGTACCTCAATCCTACATTTGAAAGCTTTACTCATTCCCACCAAATGCTGATTATACAAAAGATAATTACATTTTTCTTCTATAAGTCTACATTCCTAATATTTTTCTCATTTTCCTTGGATCTCTTTCTGAAGAGAGTATGAAATTCAACATTTCTATCCTCTCCAAGACTCCAACTACATTGCTCATTCACAAATGCAGAGAGTAATCATACTTTCTACCTATTCAGAATCATACCTATGTAGTAGCATGCCAAATTGTGTTACACATGTAAAAGGATTTCAGTTCAAAATGAATTAAGTAGAATAACTATTATTTTTAATGCAATTCTTTTACTTGGGTTCTTATAATTACAACTTGTATCATAGATGGGCTTACTTTGAATTGTTATTGCAATTGATCTCACATGTCACTGAGCACAATATTTTATGGAAAGGAGTTTTATGTCATCTGTATTTCATATAAGCAGTACTGAAGAAAATGTTCCCTAATCCATAGGATTGATTTTTTAAAACTTATTTAAAAGATTTTTACTGGATGTGTATGACAATGTGGTAGAAAGAGGGATGAACTAATAGTTCAGAAAAAATGAATTATTATCTCACTTCTATCACTAAATAGTCATGGGACCTCATAAAAATCATGCATTTCTTTGACTATCAGTTTGCCCTACCTGGAAAATGGGGAGAATGCCTATTCTTATATCATGTAGGTTTATTAAATAGTTTTAGAATTAAGAGGAATCTCAGGGATCATCAAGTCCCATATTGTTTTATGTAGGAATAAACTGAAGCTCAGTGATTAAATGATTTGTTGAAGTCTCTAGAATAGTACTTAACATATATGGGATTCAAGCCTAGGTCACCTGACCCTAAATCTAGTGTTCTTTCTACAGCACCATGAAATAGAATTGTGCCTTGAAGAGCTCTGTGCATACATGTAAGTGGAAATCTATCTATTTCCACCAAACTTTACTCTATTTCAGAATTTACCTCTGTTTCAGCTCTTTCCAATAGGTGTCTTTCTTAGGAGTTTCTTCGTCATGTCTGTCCAATCTCCCTATTAGAGGGTCACCAAGATAAGCAAAATCAGGATTCTCTAAATCTCAATCTATCAATCCTGTGTATATCTGCCTGCTTTGGTTAGTTGTTCAACCAATATTTGTTAAGAGTTTAAAATCCAATTAATATGTTTTTAACAAAATCCATGTTAACCAATCTTTTATGAGTACCTGCTATATGCTTTGACTTATGTTCAACTATGCTTGGGAGAGTTCAAGCTCTGGTCTTTGGAGGCCCCACAGTATAAATACTGTTCCTTGTTGTAGACAGTTACCATCAATCTCCATGGAGAGCTCAAATGCTAGGTAGAATTCAACATGACTCACCTGGACTCCCCTACATTCTTCTATCATCATTTATAGTTCTACTTTCCTCAAGACCCAAATACATGCTTGATCATATTAAAATAGCTTTAAAGGTGGATGGGGGTCATAGGTCATCTAGTCTAATACTCTCATTTTGCAGATAAGGAAATATGGGGCTTAGAGAAGACATGCCCAGTGAAGAAGTAGTATTTGAACTTGGACTTTTCTGTCTCCAAGTCCTATATTCTGTTCATTACTCCATGCTGCCACTTCAAAGATATGTGAGAAAAATTCCTAGATCTGGAGGTACTCTAGACAAGTCAGTAAGATAACTTATTATTTTATTATTTCCAATTATATGCAATGATAGTTTTCAACATCCTTTTGCGAGTTTTTGACATTTTCTACCAACCTCCCTTCTCTCCCTTCTCCCCATGGTGTAGTGGACAATTTGTTAAAAATTGGGCATGTGGAAATGTGCTTAACATATTTCCATATTAGTCCTGTTGTGAAGGAAGAATTAGAACCAGGAGGAAAAAGCATGAGAAAGAAAGAAAAAATTTAGAGAAGTTTTGAAAAATGAACATAAGTATGCTTTGCTCTGCATTCAGACTACATAGTTTCCATAATAGAACTTTCAGAATTGTCCTTGATCACTGAACTGCTGAGAAGGAGCTGTGTCCATTTTAGCTGATCATCTTACAATGTTGCTATTCATGTGTATGGTGTTCTCCTGGTTCTGTTCATTTCACTCAGCATCAATTCATGCAAGTCTTTCCAGGCTTTACTGAAGTCTGACCACTCTGGCTTCTTACAGAGGAATAATACTCCATCACATTCATATATCATAACTTATGTAGTCAAATCTCCAATTGATGCACATTCCCTCAATTTCCAATTTTTTCTTTTTCAAATGATACAACAATATATTTATTTCCTTTTTTGTCTGGTATTTATTTTTCCCAAGTACCTGCAAAGATAGTTTTCAACATTTATGCTTTTGCAAGCTTTTGAGTTTCACAGTTTTCTACCACCTTCCCTTCCTTTCCCCCCTCCCCATGGCAGCAATTTGATATAAGTTGTATATGTACAATCACGTTTAACATATTTCTGTATTAGTCATGCTGTGAAAGAAGAATTCCAAATAAGGGGGAAAACCATTAGAAAGAAAGGAAAAAATAAAAGGAGTTTTACAAAGTGAACATAGTAAATTTTGCTCTGCATTTAGACTTCATAGTTTTTTCTCTGGATGTGGATGATATTTTCCATAACATGTCTTTTGGGATTGTCCTCAATTATTGAACTGCTGAGAAGAGCAGCATCCATCATGCTTGATCATCTCACAATGTTGTTGTTAATGTGTGCAATGTTCTCCTGATCCTGGTCACTTCACTCAGCATTAGTTCATGCAAGTCTTTTCATCTTTTTAGGAAGTTGGGTTGCTCATTTTTTTTTTTTTTACAAAGGAATAATACTCCATCACATTCATATACCATAACTTGTTCTGCCATTATTTAGTTGATAAGCAACTCCTCAATTTCTAATTCTTTGCCCCTACAGAGTTGCTATAATTTTGCACATTTGGGTATTTTAAGATAATTAACTTTTGCATGAAGCAAAATTTTCCTTTCATGCTATGGCAAATGAAATAATAAAGATAGTGTGTATGGTGAAAATAGAATGAGATTTGGAGTCAAGACCTGGGATTCAATCTCAGCTCTACTACTTACTTCTTGTATGATCTTGGGCAAATTATTTAATATTTAAGGACCTTATTTTAATTTATTAGTTAGATTAGGGGTTTGGATTCAATTATCCCTAATTGAATATCCCTTCCATCTTGATATTCATATAACCCTTAAAAATATAGAAGTGGTATACAAATGCAAGTTTGTGTTAGTGAAAATGACACAATAGCATGATTTCAGAGATTCTCAATGGAAATTTCCATAAAACAAAAAAGAAGGTTATCTACCTTTTATTAGCCAGTTCCCCTCTTGCAAACTGGCCAAATATTGACCTTGGCTTCATATTCCCAATTTTGACAATGTCATGTTGCAAGGTAGTCTGGTGACTTTTAAGTTCTAAGTCAATCAGCTAGCATTTATTTTTTTCCCAAGTCAACACATATTCCAGGCTTAGAAGTTAGATTGTCAACTTCCACAGAAGGTTGTAATGGTAGGAGCTGTTAACATGCACCCCTGGCAGAAGACTATTTCTAGCAATCAATCCTTTCTTGGAACAGAAATAAGCCCTGAATGTTTAATATATAAGGAGAAGTATTTGACCGGCATAGCAAAGCTGCCTTCCCCTTGTATGCAGCATGAATAGATAAGATGCACTGCACTAGCAAGATACAACACTATGGATGGAGGACAAAAAGAAGCAGAAAAGAAAAAAAACAAAAACTAAGACCCAGAATGACCAGAAACTCTGAAATATTTGATACTGTGATTTTAGAATCATGTTTTTCAGAAATGAAAGGACCCTTAAAGAACATAGGGACAACACAGTATCATGAATTATGAGCTGGGAGGGATAATAGAGGTAGTTTTGATCAACTCCTAGATTTTACAGATGAGGAAAATGATGCACAAGGTGATAAAGTGATTTTCTCGGTACCAATAAGGTTATAAATAGCAGAATTAGGATTTGAACTCAGGCCCTGTAACTATGCACTTTATTTTATACATGCACTTTAGATGAAAGCTAATTCTTCAGACTCTTTTTTCTTTTTTAGTTCTGATGTGTAATGTTATCAGAAAAAATCTAATCTAAAATCTAGCTGAAAATGATTACACACACACACACACACACACACACAACACACACAGCATTTTGTTGACTTTGTTAAGAAATCATTGGATCACCCACCAAATCTCAACAAAGACAATGCTAGATCAGTTCAAAGAAGATTCCAGTGGCATTTAAAACATATACTTCTAAGTTTAGTGTATGTAAGATTATTAAGTTAATACCCTCTCCTTTTATTCTCCACCCCCTCTCAGGAAAATTATTCTTGAATTAAATTAACTTAATTAGTGAAATCACATTATGACCCTCTGCATATGTGCCAGTATGTCCAGACTAAGCCAGGGCAGATGGTAATCAAATTTCAACATAGATCAGAAAGAAGGGACTCTTTCCAGATGTGAAGTGTAAATGTGGGAGAACTGTCCTCTGAACTAAGGCTTGGGTCTTCCATTTGGGGGATGGGCATTACACATCTGACCATCTATCTCCACTTTCTGAATGTTGGGAACTCTGAGAGCATGAAGCAGCTGGTTTTAGAGAAAAGAAGGCATGAAAAGAATCAAAAGCATTATGAGTGCTAAATTATTTAAGTTCCTCCTGTGGCAGCAAACTGTAATTGCTTTCTATTTCTGTAAATATTAGCAGCTGTGAGGCTTTCAAGTGAGGAGCAAAAATAGCGTTCAGTGTACAATACTTAAACTTTGTAATATTGTTAAATATCTGACCTTGGGCAGTCAAAATAAACTCATTACCTACACCAACCCTTCTGCTATGGTGCTATTTGACACTCTGAACTGGAACATTATTTCCATCCCAACCAGAGAGAGAATAGATGGGGAAGAAGCCAAGAGAATTGTGGATTTCCAAATGGCAACACTGAGCTTGGTCTGCTGAGAGGGTTAGTACTGCCACCACTTTTTCTTAACTGTTTTCACACCTGTGATCATACATACTACATTCCCTCCAGCAGAAGTTTTCATGATGGATTCTTTATCTAGACAGTACAAGTAGAATTCAAGACTATTCCACCAACAAACAGTATACATTTACCGGTGAGGCATACTTCAGCATTATCCCCATTGGAGATATTGATACAGAACTTGGAAATGGCTATCCTAATCTGGCAATTGGATCAAATAAGCACTCCCTGTATACTCAGGGGGCTTCTTGTAGATGCCAAAGAATTGTGGTTTTAGATACTTGGAGCTTATTTCAGAAATTCAAATGGAGCGTTGCAATAGATGCAGGGCAAATGGAGAAGATAATTTAATATAGCAGAAGGGTCACTCAACTCAGAACCAAGAAATTAGAATTTTAGTTCTGGAGTGGACACTAGCCAGCTAATTGATGTTGAGAAAGTTATTCTTGCTAGGTTTCATTTTGATGTATTATAACATGTGGAAATTGAACTGGTTTCAAAGATCCTTTCTCTCTCTCTCTCTCTCTCTCTCTCTCTCTCTCTCTCTCTCAGCCTACGATTTTTCAATGATTCTATGATTGTGCAACATGTTTACAGTAATCATCAGACTCCAGAAATGATATATAGCATTCCCTCCATCCCAAGATACAGTTTATGATTCAGTTTCTTGATTCTCTTCCATTTGCTCAGCATCAGTTCATGTCATTATTTCCATGCTTGTCTAAAGTTCAACTTGTCATGGTTTCTAATAACTTATTCAACCATTTTCCAATTGATAGGTATCTCCTCAATTTACAATTCTTTGCTACTACAAAAAGAACTGCTATAAATAAACATTCTTGAACATGTGGGACTTTTACCATTTTTTATTATTTCTTTTGGATATCGGCTTAGTATAAGTATTGCTTGGTCAAAGGGTATGATCAGTTTTATTCTCTTTGGGTTCCATATTGCTCTCTAGAATGGTTTGGATTAGTTCACAACTCCACCAATAGTGCATTAATGTCTTAATCTTCCCATAACATCTCCAGCATTGATCATTTTCCCTTTTAGTTATCTTAGACAATCTGATAAGTGTGAGGTGGTACCTCATAGTTATTTTAATTCACATTCTCTAATTACTAATGATTTGGAACTTTTTTCCCACAGGATTATATATAGCTTTAATTTTTTTATTTGAAAATTGCTCATTCATGTCTTTTGACCATTTTTCAATTGAGGAATAACTTGTAACCTTGTAAATTTGATTCAATTTTCTATAAATTTTAGAAGTGAGACTGTTATCAGAATCCCTGGCTATGAAAATTGTTTTCCAGATTTTCTGTTTTCCTTCTTATCTTGGCTGCAATAGTTTTATTAGTGCAAACCTTTTAAATTTATTATACCCCAAATCATTCATTTTATAATTCATAATGAACTCTATTTCTTGTTTAGTCATAAATTTTTCTCTTGTCCATAGATCTGACAGAGGATTTCTTGATCTGTTAATTGGTTTGTGGTATCACCCTTTATGTCTAAATCCTGTACCTATTTTGACCTAAAAATTTAAGACCAGTACACTGGTTTAAATTAATCTTCCCAATATCACTTTCATTATCAGACAGGCTTCAGATTTACACATAACAAGGTTTTCTTGCCATCATCTAAGTGCTATGCTTCTCCCTGGATCTTTTTTGACTTGGACAAAGGTAGATACCTAATTCAAAGGCTTGGTTCTAAAGTTATCTGTCTCTTGAGATGATATTCCTTCTGGGGAACCTGAAAGGAGAGAAGCTTCTACTCCCTTGGCTCTAAAGTTTAAAAGTGGAGACCCTGCTGAAAGTCCAAAAAAAACCTGAAGAGAAACATTTGGAAGTAGCTCTCTGAGCTGACTAGGATGCCCTCTCTGGGGAGGCTTGCACACTGCCAACAGAAACCACCAAAACTGTTTTTGCTCTTTGTCTAGGAATTGTAAGAGATAGTAATGGGGATTCAGTTCATTGAATATTCTCTAGGCCTTTCAGTTTTGACTGTGAGCTAAGGGGAAATAACCTGTTAACAGGTTAGCTGATAACATGATCCAGAGATGAAACCCCGAAGAAAAACTCTTGATATGTACTTTTTGCTTTTTAAAGAGTAACTCTAGTGGGGAGGCTAAGAGCTACATTTTTCTATACCTTAGGGAATTAGATTTTATTTTATCTGTTATTCCTGCCTGTACAATTGTGACATTTATTTATTCCCTGATGAATCTCCACAAGTCTATAAATATTTTCTTTGCTTCTATTAAGTCAATAGAGAAACTGTCCTTTAGAAGAAGAAAGTAGCAACCCCTCCAGGTATTTGTACCAAGTAGGGTCAGTAAATAAGAGATGCTCAAGAACCATTCTACCCTTTTGCCCTAGAACTTTAGAAATTTAATGTGTATGCCTTTGCCTATTCATAGGAAGGTAGCATGTTTTCTCTGAAGCATTTGAGCCTGTGAATAGAGTCTTTACTGGAAAAAAGGGAAGGCCTGGTTTCAGATTACAGAATAAATCATTTAATCATTTTAAGCAACACCTTAAAACTTATAACATACTAGTGGGATTGCTATAATTAAATCACAGATTCCAGATTCTTGATGTTGTTTTGGGGATGGATAAACTCCCAAAGATTTTGTCCTGGTAAAGAATCTGAAAGGACCAGGAAATTGTTGTTTTCATGAAGTACATAAGCACTTGAGGGATTGGGAAAAAAAACTCCCTGATAGTGCTTGGTTTTTGCTATATAGTAATGAGGAACTCACTATCTATTAAAAAAATAACAACTTATGTTATATATCCCTCTAAAGATTACAAAGTATTTAACATATCTGAACTTCTTTTAATAAAATAAAATTGTTGTATCAGGAGGCAGACTATGAGGAAAGTGACATGATGAAAACTGTGAATTAAGAATAAGAATAATAGTTAGCATTTATACAGTGCTTATTATGTGCCAGACCCTGTGCAAAGTACTTTTTAGAAAGTTCTCACTTTATCTTCAAACAACCCTCAAATAAGCAGGTAGGTAATATTATTATTTCAATTTTACAGATAAGGAAACTGAGACAAACCCTGTGCTCAGGGTCACAAACTAGTAGACTGGATCAGAAATCAAGGCCTCTGGACTCAGGAATATATGATATCTATTTAGGACTTTAAAGTTTGCAGAGTATTCTGTATACATTATCTCCTTTGATTACCACAACAGCCCCCAAAAGGAAATGCCTTTATAATGATCATTTTGTGAATGAAGAAACTGAGCCTCAGTACTTCTTGGGTTCAGATATCTAGTAAGTATCTGAGATAGAATTCAAACTCGGGTTTTCCAGTCCAGGGTTGTCTCTTGGCTAATCTGGTTATAGAGTGCAGGATAGAGCAGAGTGGGATAAGATTTCAGGAAAAGATGTCAGTAGGGAGGTAGATTGGAGTAGTGGAAAGAGACCTCAAGATGCATTCTAGTCCTAGTTCTGATACTAAAATCATGTGTGCCCACAGACAAATTACTATTTTTATCTGAAAAATAAGGATGCTGAATCAGATGATCTCCAAGGCTCCTTCCACTTTAAAATTTTATGTCTTTAAGACTATAACCCAACGGAAAATTGTGAAGTGAGACTATTCTTCCTGATAGTTGCTCCCTTTCAGTGCTTCCTTTCTACTTTCCTGTAGAACAGGACCCTCAGTAAGGCTTGACTGGGTTCTTATTTCCTGAGCATTGCTTGGTTTTTAAATATTTTTCATCAATTCTTTGCCATAAAAATTTACTAATCCTTTGTATGAACTCCTCAGGTCGCTATAAAGTAATAGAAATTATTCTCATAAAGCAATATATGTCTGAATATGTTAAACTTTTAGAGGAAAGACATACATTTGTTCATTATAATACTTTGACATCTTTTCTTTTCCTATAACCTACATTTCCATTTTTTTTCCTGCTATTCATTCTCAGTCATCCCCATACAACAAGGAGGAATGAAGAGAATGGGAAAAATCAGCAAACCAAACAACACATTTAATGAGTCTGACTTTACATGCAGTAGTCTGCATGCGTAGTCCCCAATACTACATAGTGGGGTAGATACCATTTCATGTTTCTTCTTTGAGACTAAACTTGTTCATTATAATTTCATCTAGTTTGCAGTGTTTTGCTATCATTTTTTCTTTCCATTTATATTGCTGTAGTCATGATGTATAGTATTTTTTCTGTGCTGCTTCTTTCACTTTATATCAGTTGAAGCTAATCTTCTTTTCTTGAACCTAAATAATAATCTAATATGTATGTGTACTCCAACTTGTTTCGGAGTGGTGTAAAACGAATGTGAAAAGACTAATCTCTGCTAGTATTTCTCCACAAAATGGGTAAAACATTTCCCTCATCCTTACCTTCTGCAATAGGAATTTCATTGTTCTGTAATTTCAGTCATGTCTGACTCTTTGTGACCCCATTTGGGATTTCCTGGAAAACCTACTAATGCCATTTGTTTTTCTAGAGGAAACTGAAGCAAACAGGCTTAAGTGACTTGAGACAAAGTTAAATGTCTTACCCTGTATCTGACTTACTACGTGTCTGAGACCAATATGAATTCAGGAAGATGACTCCTGGCTCCAGGCCCCACAGTTCCTGAAAATGTCCTTTGACCTGATTGGCAAAAGTTTTCTTATCAGAGCTTTCCAGTCTCAGGGCATTAAATGTTCCAATCATATGCAGTAAGGACCCCTTGGACTTGGTTGTTTTTGGAAGATCATGTGAGTCTCTTTGTCCTTCACCACATCCTACCCTGATGACTAGATGTGTTTTCACAGAGAAATGAGGTCTTCTACAGGTAGTAATTTTACACAAAGAAATAACTAATGATAGGGATGCCATACCATATATAAGGGGAGACATTTTGGGTACCTATTAGCCCTTTTGCCTCTTATTTAATACTTCAAATCAGAAAAATCCAGATACTTGCTCTACTTACCTATATGCATGATCCTGTGCTCAAATCCTGGGGTGTTTTCTAGTGAAATAAATCATACACCTCAATATTGCTTTAGATGAGAGACCGCAAAGAAACTGGAGGGCTAAAAATTGAGCTTCGAATAAAAGAATACCTAAATACTTTAAAAGATCTGACATTTTATCAGTGTGGTCAGTCTTTCCCGGGCCAAAGACTGATCTCCTCCCTAATAAATACATAGTTTTTGGAGTTCCTATGGGGGGGGCAGAGAGAGACAAAGAGACACAAAGAGAGAGTTACTTGTCAGTCAAACTTTCTAAATTTGATAAGACTATTCAAACCTATTTGTGGTAGACTTAAGACAACAGAAGACAATCAAAATTATGGATTTTTATATTTTTGTAGGAACTGACAGAACTCAGGATTTGCTGATATAACACTTAAGAATTCAAGGTCATATCCATGCTGGGCATCAAATAGAGCTTTATAGGAAGAAAGGGAGAAAAGGTATTAATAATCTGATATCAGATTTTTCCTCTTTTCCCCTCTTCCAATATTATGTGAATGTCTCGTTTTTGTGTTTTTTTCCTATCATCTATTTTTGGTATCTCTGAATATGTGCATAGCTAGGAGATAGACTAAGATAGTCTTAGCCAAAGAGAAGATGACATGACTAAAAGGGAGAAATGGATGTGTGTCCAGGGTAGATTTAAAGGACTAATTAACTTCAAGTGTAATGATATTTCAAAGAATCATCATAATAGCTCACATTTATACACACACACACATACATATATAGCTTAATAGTTTATAAAATATCTTCCTTTAAAAATTAGTGCAAATACTATTAGCTTTATTTACGTCTCAGTCATTTTTTTTTCCTTAAATTTTGCCTTTCTTCCATTGGATCCTTTGTAATAAGAATGTCAAAGTCATGTATATAAAACCAACTCTCTTGAGAACTGCGTCTTATAGGGTATATATTGAATTCTAAGTCTTTAGTCTCCATTATTCTACTTTTTAGCTCTGCAGAGTTGAGAATGTACATTACAGTTCGTTAAGGTATTATTGCTTTTTAGGGTTATGGATTACATTGTAGTATGTTGGTCTATTAGTTCTACTTTGTGCATTTTGTGTTAAGCCACATAAGTTCCTCTAAATTTCTCTTAATTCTGTTTCTATTCATTTTTTCATAGAATAAGAACTCACATACTTCCATTTTTTTCAGTTATTCCTCATTCAATGGACAGATTTTGGGTATTTGCTTGTGTTGTATAAAGAGTTCAGTTATGATTATTATGGTATATCTATGAATTTCCTATGTTTTACTTTCATGGAGAATGTACTGAGTAATAGAATTACTCTTTTGATTGTCTTCTGTTGTCTTAAGTCCACCACAAATAATGTCTTACATACTCACATGATTTCGATATTTTCCAGAATGATTGTATCTTTGCAACATCCTCAAAAATGTATTGGTATAAAAAATGTATCGGTATACCTACCTTGAAGCTCTTCCATAATTGTCTACTTCTTTGTCTTTTATCATCTTTGCTGATTTGTTGTTTATGAGGAGAAATCTGACAATTATTTCAATTTCTATTTCTCTTATTAGTATTTTGGAGAAATCTCTTATGATTGTCATTCCTAAGGCATAGATAGATCTGACCATATCTAGTATCATTCCTACCCCCTTCCACTCAAAAAAAAATTCAGTGATTTCCTATTGCCTTCACAATTTGGCAATTAAAGTCCTAAATAAAATGCTTTCTACCTACTTTTCCAAAATTATTTTGTCTTGGTTCTCTTCATGCACTCTCTATTAAATTCCAATTGACCTGCTAGCCATTTGCTGTTCATAATGTTCTTTCTCTCACCTTTATGCTTTGGTAAAGGTGGTTACCCCATATTCTCACCTCTGATTCCCTAAATCAGTAGCTTCTTCATACATAGTTCAAGTGCTAATTTCTACCCAAGGTCTATTTTGATGCTATTTGATCCTATTATTAGCTCTCTCTCCATTTCTCCCCCACCCCCTTTATTTGTTTTCTCCCACTCCTCTCTCTTTCTGTCTGTCCCTCTTACCTATGTACATGTTATAAGCCTATATCTCCTAAAAAATTCAAGATCTTTGATAACAAAGTTGTTTTGTCTTTGTATTCCTATTACCTAGCATAGTGTTTTGCTCTTAGTAGGAATAGATGTTCAGTTATTTAAATTGTGAGGGACTAATTCAAGGTTATAGTACTAATTAGTATAGGGTTAAAATATTTCTAATCTAAAAGAAATTGGTCTTTGGTTTATCTTCTTTTAACAGTATGATCTATTAGTCAATTTTCCTTTATTATTCCTATATTATGTGGCTTCTCTCTCTCTCTTTTTAGTGAGAAATGATAGAACTGAAATAAGATGAAAAGTCCTTGCCTAACTCTGAGATTTCAACTTTGTTTTTTTTTATTTCATTTTTTCCAGCATTTAAGAATTGATTTACAGTTGGTATTTTGAATGATTGATGTTACAATGACACGGTTGGAGAAGTAACTTTTCTTGTTCTTTCTTCCCTGGATCCTCTGGGAGATTCCAGATGGTCCTTACATTTTTAGTGAATGAACACTTGCTATCCTGCATAATCTAACTGCCAAATAGTGCCCACATGGTGCAATATGAAATAGTGCTATCTGTTCAGGTGTTAGGTCAGTCTTCAAATGCTTTAAGAAAATAAAATACATTAGCATGACAGCTAAGAAAATTTCTTAGGTGACTTGAAACTTATTTTTTTCTCTTCTACTCTTTTCCTTAGAACTAAAACTCATGTTTTATTTATCTTTATATGTATGCACCCCCCCCACACACATGTGTGTGTGTGTGCACAACAGCTATATAAATTATTTCATATCTAGTATTCTTACCTAACAGTAAAACTAGAATATTTAAAAATCAAGTTAGCTAGTTTTGAACCAATTTACTTATTTAACCAAGTATTTAAAAAAATCTATAGAATGGCTTGTAAGTTCTTCTAAACTCTTTTTATTTCCATTGATTTTGATTAAACAGGTAATTGGTAGTTGATCAATAGGTGTGATTCTGATTAGCTGCTTTGATGCTTCCTTCTGTTGAGACAGAGCCCAGGATAGAAAGAACATGGCAGTTTGCTGACACTCAAATCTATCTTAAATGAATGCAAGTTGGCTAATAAATATTTAATGGACAGTTGTTTGTGGTTTAATAGAATTAGATAATTCTATTAGAATCCTGTTCAGGGATCTGCAGGTATCATATATCACTATTGAGGACATGGTTAATAATTTAAAGCTAAGTGTCTAGTAATTAGAGAGACATTCATATTTAACAATAACTTTTAGTTTTAAGTCATTTGGGAGTGTATGTGTATGTGAGTGTGTGTGTGTTCATGTGTGTATGCCATTTTGTGTGTGTGTGTGTGTGTGTGTGTGTGTGAGAGAGAGAGAGAGAGAGAGAGAGAGAGAGAGAGAGAGAGAGAGAGAGAGAGAAGAAACACTAGTTTTAAGAGTGTGCTGCTATTACAAAGATTAGCTAATGCAGCAAGTCTGGGCCAACCTTTAAATGTGATAACAAAGCATGAGGCCCCTGGGGTTTATTTAATATCTCATCCTCTCAGTTAATGAGATGGAAAATAGTTCACTGTTTATCTACAGTAGATTGAGCAGATGTTACCAATTCAGTTTTATGGAATGTAATCTTGGAGAGATTGTCTTCTGCCCATTACCTTTTCGTGGCCTGAGTCTACTATTCTTTTCTGAGTTTGGAGAATATACATCTACTCCACTGGCCATGAGGTGAATGAGAGAGTCATAGAGCATGATGTGGCCAGGTATTTAATGGCCTCTATGAGTTCTGAAGTCACTAAGAATATAGTGAAGTAAGTTGGGTGGAGAACTCCACACTCAGTGCACATGACCCTCTCAAGCTGACTTAAAAGTTTAAAAAACCTAAAACTTCATAATAGCTATTCCATGTGGGGCTGGTATTTCATTATTTTCCACATGTTTCATACTTTCATAGTATAAAGAAACCCAGTACCTTCATTCTTGTGAGCTTTCCAGAAGCCTACAGTGACAAGAATTTTCAACTAATCATGAACCCAACTCTTAATTTTCTTCCATATTATTAGCAGGAGCAAGTCAGTCAGTCAATAAAAATTTATTAAGCAGCTACTATGGACTAGACATTATTCTGGGGATACAAAGAAAGGCAAACAACAGTTCCTTCTTTCAGGGATCTCAAAGGAAAAATCATCACCTCTACTTCAAAGGAGAAACAGAAACTATTATCAGAGACTTAGGAGAGCTCATAATGATATATATATATACATATATATATATATATATATATATATATATATATATGTGTGTGTGTGTGTGTGTGTGTGTGTGTGTGTGTGTGTGTGTGTCCCTAAGCCAATAGAAATTTTAAAGGCAATTCACTTTGTTGTAAGGATTGATATCAGAACTGTCGAATTCGAATTGGTTGCATTGGGAGGTAAGAGTTTATTTTTGATTTTTTTGGCATTTTATATAAGGGAATTTCTTTTCAGGTATGGATTGACCTAGATAACCTTTGAAAGCCTATCTAGCATGGAGAATCTTAACTTATAACATTAAATTGTGCTCAGTGATGTATGGAGCAATGTCCCTGTAAGATATTGAATATTCCATATTGAGATTCAGATATTCTTAATAAAGCAGAAAAGAGGATTCATCCATTTCAGGGAGATTTTTGGCAACTAAGATAAAAATTGAAATAATTTTACTAATTGACAACAACTTAACCAATAATTAAATTAATCATCCAATTCCATTAGCATTGTGTCAACTTTTTCTTTTAATCCTTATCTGAATTTATTGAAAAGATACTGCTAATCTTGTCAGTAAGTGTAGTGCTGCCACTGGAACTTGTAGGTAGGTAGTCTTATTTTTCAAGGTCTTTGTGATTAAGTAATTTTCTGCCCATGGGAATACTCAACCATTTAGAATGAACCTGTAGTGTCATTGATCTGTTGAAATTACATTCATCTATAGGATCATGTTCCTTCCAGTGATGCAGACTGCAACTTATCAATGTCTGTCTTGTGAAACTCTCATTTTTGTCTTAACATAAATTTACCATAGGAGGTCTTTTCAATATGCTTGGAAACTTTCCTGCTTTCTCTTACTATCTTGAGGAGACCAGTGGAAAAATGTTACAGTCAGGGAGAAGGTGGACATTTTTTTTGTGATCTTTTGGTAACATTTAAGTTTTGTAAGAGAGAGCAGCAATCCTCAGCCTACCCTGAAATTTAGTCTAATGTTTTGGGATTCTGGGAATTTGCCTCATCTACTTCCAAGAATTAGTCTGACTAATTTTATTTTGCAAAGTACTTGTGTATATATCCTTTGACTGGATTTCCAGTTTTCATTATATACCATCTATCCCTCAGTAATTAAAAATTGAACATTGATGTTTTCTCCATTGTAGTGGTTCAAGGATTTGGGAGCCTGTGAGTATATTTCAGAAGGTTCATGACTCTGTAAGGGAAAAAAAAATCACATCTTCATTTCTTTATTCAATTTCCTTTGTAGCACTATGTATTTTATTCTATATATTTGGAAATACTATTCTGAGAAGGGATCCATATGCTTCACCAGAATGCCAGCAAAATTCATAACACAAAAAGGTTAAAAAGTCAATCCCTGGAGACTGACCATTTCAATAATTTGTGGTTCAGTAGTAATAACACTTAACATAGTGAATGGTATTTAGAAGATACTTAATAAATATTTATTGATTGATTAGATGACTTTGGATCAAAGTGCTGAAGGTCTTATAACAATTTATACATGTTAGCTAGAATTGGGCAAAAATTTATTAAGTCATATTAATCCTTAATACTTTTTGAGAGTTTATCAGATTAGTCAGCAGATAATGGGGGAGACACTAGACAGATAGGTTTTATGTTGAGAGGAAAAATTTAGAGAACAGGTCAGATGACAGGGAGAATAAGATGAATGAAGTGCTGTAATTGAGGTACTAGAAAAAAAGATGAAGATAACATGAGTGGAAGGGTAATGAGAGAGAGAGGAAGTACCAATGTGGACAGAGGCTATTGAAAATAACTTTATTTTATTTTACTATTTTGCCTGGAACTGGCCTTACTTGTAGGGAGGCCCAAGGGCACTGCTAGGTTTAAATAATTTTAGTTACAGTGCTTTCAGCTTTGAGTGGGAACCCTAAAGTAGTATGCTTTCTGAAGCAGTAGAGGATGAAAGGATGTGCAAGTAGATTCTTAGCACTGGAGCTGAATCTTGATTAGCACTTTCTTTTGTTAACTTCCTGAGAGTTTACCTGGCTCTTCTTCCCATACCTCCTAGTCTGAGAAAATTTCAGAAATTTAAAGGGTAAAGGCCTTTCCTCCCTCAGGTTGACTTCTTTACTTTCTTTCTGAACTCATTTTAGTTCCTTAAAAAAGGTAAAATGAAAGTCTCTGTAGATTTTCTGGGTATCAATGGAATTCAATCTCTTACACATTTATTAAATTCCTACTGTTTGAAGGATACTGTGCTATGTTTAAGTCAAGGAATATTGTGTCATGCTTTGGGAAGAGATTTATGGATTATTGTAGGACTAGAATGCATGTAGTCCATCATTACTTAAATGCTCCTTATCTTTTGTCTGGACCATTGAGATCATTTCCTAATGAGTCTCCTTGTCTCAAGGCTTTCCCTTCTCTATTCCTTTTTTATTTGTTTTTAAATTGATATTTTATTTTAGTTTTCTAATTGCATATTATGAAAATTTTTCAACATTCATCCAAATACATATTTATAAGTTACAGAATTTTCTTTTACCCTCACTTCCCAATCCTTCCCCTCAGTGGTGAATAGTTTAGTGAGCATTGTACATCTATATTTGTGTTTAACATGTTTACATGTGATGAATTAGGACTAAGGGAAAACAAAGAAAACTGGAATATGAAGAAAAAATAAGAGAAATTTTTAAAAAGTTCATGTAGACAGTTTATTTTTTATTTATTTTTTTCTTCATCTGGAGGTGGATGGCATTGTTCATAACAGGTCTTCCAGGGTTGTCCTAGCTCTCTGAATTGCTGAGAGGAGCTGCATCCAGCGAAGCTGATCAACTCACAATGTCGTTAATGAATACAGTGTTCTTTTGGCTCTGCTCCCTTCGCTTTTCATCAACTTCTTCAATTATCTACATGCTTCTTTTGAGTCTGTCCAGTCTTATAGAACAATAGTACTCTATGACATTCATATACCAAAGCGTTTAACCATTCTCCAAATGATGGACATCCCCTCAATTTCCTTTGCTGGCCAATACAAAAAGAACTGTTAAGGATGTTTTGGAGCAAATGGGACCTTTTCCATTTTTTATGATTTCTTCTGGATATAGATCTAGGGTCCTGAGCATAGTTCCATATTGCTCTCCAGATTGTTTGGATCAGTTCACAATTCTACCAACAGTGTATTCATGTCCCAATCCTCCCACAACCTTGCCAACATTGATCATTTTCACTTTTTGTCAATTTAGCCAATTTGGTAAGTATGAGGTGGTGTCTCATAGTTGTTTTTCATATTATTATATTTTAACTTTAATTTCTTCACTTGAAAACTGCCTGTTCATATCCTTTGATCATTTATCACTTGGGGAATGACTTATAAATTTGATTCAATTCTCAATATATTTTTGAAATGACATTTTTATCAGAACTCCTTGCTGTGAAAATTGTTTCCTAACTTTCTGTTTTCCTTCTTTTAAAAAAAATATTTATTTAATGTAATTGGGTGAAGTGATTTGCCCAAGGTCACACAGTTAGGTAATTATTAAGTGTCTGAGGTCACATTTGAATTCAGGTCCTCCTGATTCCAGGTCCAGTGCTCTACTCACTGTGCCACCTCACTGCCTCCCCACCCCCTGCCATTTTCCTCCCAATCTTGGCAGCATTGATTTGATCAGTCCAAAAACTTTTTAAAAATTATATAAATATTTTATTTGTTTTCCAATTATATATAAAAGTAATTTCTACCAACTGTTTTTTTGCAAGATTTTGAATTTTACAATTTTTCCCCTCCTCCCTTCCTTCCCCTCTCTCCCCAACAGAAGGCAATCTGATATAGTCTTTTTTTTTTGCAAGGTAAATGGGGCTAAGTGGCTTGCCCAAGGCCACACAGTTAGGTAATTATTAAGTGTCTGAGACCGGATTTGAACCCAGGTACTCCTGACTCCAAGGCCAGTGCTTTATCCACTGTGCCACCTAGCCGCCCCTGTTATAGCCTGTACATTTATTTTCATGATATGCATAGGTCAAAATTGAATGTGTTGAGAGAAAAAAACATATCTATAAGGAAGAAAGAAAATATCAGAGATAGCAAAATTATGTAATACATAAGACAGTTTTTTAAAAATTGAAGATAATAATCTTTGTTCTTCATTCAAACTCCATAGTTCCTTCTCTCGATACAGATGGTATTCTCTATCACTGATCCCCTAAAATTGTCCTTGATCATTGTACTGATGAAGTGAATATATCCTTCAAGGTTGATCATCACCCCATGTTGTTGTTAAGGTATACAATGTTCTTCTGGTTCTGCTTATCTCACTCAGAATCAATTCATGCAAGTTTTTTCAGGCTTCTCTGAAATCCTATCCCTCCTGCTTTCTAACAGGATAATAGTATTCCATCACATACATATACCATGACTTGTTCAGCCATTCCCTAATTGATGGACATCTTCTCAATTTCCAATTCTTTGCCACTACAAACAGATTTTCTATGAATATTTTTGTACATGTAGGGTTTTTACCCTTTTTCATGATTTCTTCAGGATATAGACCCAGTAGTGGTATTTCCGGATCAAAGGATATGCACTTTTTTACTGCCCTTTGGGCAAACCCAAATTGCTCTCAGAAAGGTTGGATTAGTACACAGTTCCACCAAAAATGCATTAGTGTCCCAGATTTCCCACATCCCCTCCAACATTGATCATTAATTATTGTTTCTGGTTACATTGGTCAATCTGAGAGGTATGAGGTGGTACCTCAGAGATGCTTTGATTTGCATTTCTCTAATCAGTAATGATTTAGAGAAAACTTTCATATAACTATAGATAGCCTTGATTTCCTCATCTGAAAATTGCCTTTGCATACCCTTTGACCATTTGTCAGTTGGGGAATGGCTTTTTTTAAAAATTTGACTCAGTTCTGTATATATTTTACAAATGAGTCCTTTGTCAGAAATACTAGTCGTAAAAATTATTTACAAATTTACTACATTTCTTTTGATCTTGGTTAGTGTAGTTTTATTTGTGAAAATCTTTTCAATTTTATGTAATCAAAATTGTCCAGTTTGTTTTTTTATAATATTCTCTCTCTTCCTTATTTATAACTGCTCCCCTTGTCATAGATCTGACAGTTATACTATTCCTTGTTCTTCTAATTTACTTATGATATTGCTTTTTATGTCTAAATACTACACCCATTTTGATTTTTTCTTGGTATAGAGTATGAGTTGTTGGTCTAAACCTAGTTTTTTCCCATGCTATCTTCCAGTTTTCCAAGCAGTTATCTAAGAGGGAATTCTTATTCCAGAAGCTGGACTCTTTCTATTTATCTAATAGCAGATTCCTATAATCATTTCCTGATGTGTCTTTTGTCCTAATCTATTCCACTGATCCACCACTCTATTTCTTAGCCATTACCAGTCAGTTTTGATGACTGATGCTTTATAATATAATTTTAGATGTAGTAAGGCTAAGCAACTTTCTTTTGTATTTTTCATTAATTCTTCAATATTCTTGACTTTTTATTTCTTCATTGTATTTAATTACATTTTCCTAGCTCATTAAAATTCATTGATCTCTGCTTTCTCTATTTTATTCATATAAACATTTAGAGATATAAAATTTCTCCTAAAAACTACATTGGTTACATCCCATAAATTTTAGGATAATGTCTCATTGTCATCATTTTCTTGGATGAAATGATTGATTACTTCTATGATTTGATCTACTTGTTCTTTAAATTTATATTATTTAGTTTTAATCAATTTTTGGTTTATTTTTTCCATAGACCATTATTGCATATAATTTTTTATTGCATCATGATCTGAAAAGAATACATTTATTATTTGGGCCTTTCTACATTTGATTGTAAAGCTTTATGCCCTAGTACATGGTCAATTTTGGTATAGATGTCATATACTACAGAGAAAAAAGTACTGGGACATCCTGAAGGTCTCTCTGAAGAACTTTAGAATTAATTGTAAGGCATAGGGGATGCTGGCACAGGACTGCGCAGCATACACTTATCAGAGAAAGTACTCAGCTCTATGAGCAAGGCAGAATTAAAGTGCCTCAAAGAAAATGTGAGATATATAAATTTAGATTACCGCCCCCCCCCCCCAGCTGTTCACCTGTGCTGAGGGAGATTTTTCTAAGCTTGTATACATCTAATCAAGCCACAGTCATAAACATTGTAATTTATCTCAGACTGATGTCATTTTGGTTTTCTTTGATAATGAGGAATAAGAATGAGCCATACCCATATCCTCTAAATACAATATATCTTCAACTATATTCAACTCTTTGACTATCCTAAGAGAAATACAATTCCCAAGAGTTATGCTATCTTCCCTTTTAGAGTTGTATACAATTTAATTTTTTGACTGCTATTTGTTTTTTCCCTCTTTCTGTTTACCTTTTTTATGCGTCTCTTGAATCTTCTATTTGAAGACCATATTCTCTGTTCAGTTCTTATCTTTTTATCAGGAAATTTTGGAAGTCCTCTATTTCATCAAACATCTATCTTTTTTCCCCTGACAGACAGAATATGCCGAATTTTGTAGGGTAGTACATTCATGGTATAATCCAAGGTTGTTTGCCCTCTGAAACATAATATTCCAGGTCCTCCAATTTTTAATGTTGAAGCTGATAAGTCCTGTGTGATTCTGATTGTTCTTTCTTTGTATTTAAATTGTTTCTTTTTGGCTGCTTGCAGTATTTTCTCCTTTATTTGAGAATCTGACAATTTGGCTTTGATAGTCCTTGGAGTTTTTACCCTGGGCTATACTATGTCTCTTTCTAGTGGTATTCTGTATATACTTGTCTTCTTGATCTAGTATATTGGGATAGTTTTCCTTGATAATTTCCTGAAAGATATTTAGTAGGTTCTTCTTTGATCTAGGCATTCTAGTAGATCAATAATTCATAAATTATCTCTTGTGCATCTATTTTTCATTTTCTTCAATTTTTTCAATCGTTTGATTTTGTTTTATAGAATCTTGGTGTCTCATAGATTCCTTAGTTTTTATTTGTCTAATTCTAATTATTAGGGTTTTATTTTCTTCAGTTAGCTTTTGTGTTTTCTTTTTCAGTTGATTAATTTTAATTTTTGCTAAGTTGCATTCCCCTTCCAGATGGCCAACTTGAGTTTTAGATGAGTTGCATTCCTTTTCTATTTGGTCACTTTTATTTTTTGAAGATTACATTCTTTTTCCTCTTTTACTTTTAAAGGAGTTGATTTCTTTGGTCAATTTTTCCCAATTTTTCTACATGGTTCTCAATTCTTTTTTCCATTTTTCTTCTTCCTTTCTTCTTAGTTTAAATTTTTTTTAAACTCATCTTTGAGGTTTTGAATTTGATTCCAATTCATAGATTCATTTCAGTCTTCCCATGCAGATAATTTGTCACTACTTTCTTCTTCGGAGTATTATCTTTATCTGCATAGTAGCCTTCTATGATTAATCTTTTTTTTTTTTTTTTAGTATTTTTGCTCACTTTGATTGTTGAACTCTGCTCCTGAGTTATAAGGAGTATAGACCTGAGATTTTTTGTGCTGTGGCTGGAGTCTGATTCCTGGTTTATCATTGACCTAGATGTTACCTAGGCAGAGGTTTATTTCTTCATTTATATCTAGACTCTGCCTATATAGTGGTTTACTCCCAATCCTGTCCTGTCTTATGTCCCAGTGTTCCCACAGTTCATACTTTGTCTACAGTTGAGACCCTCTCTGATGGTTTGCTCTCTAGCTACCAGAACCTGGGCTGCACTGTGGCTAAAAGCCTCCCTCTGATATTCATGCTCTCTTATCAGCTAGGCTTCAATTTCTCTTTTTTTTTCCCTTCGAAGAGACAGACCTTCACTAAAAATCCTCCATGATGTCTACAATTGAAACCATGTGTAAATCTTTTTTGTAGTAGCTTCATTTAATGTTGTATAGGGAAAATCTTTGGGAGCATGCTAGCTTCACACCATCTTCCATTCTCTATTCCAATCTCTCTAATGTTGTCAAAAATTTTTTTTCCCCCAACCGCAGGTCTGGATATGTCATTTTCCTGCTCTGTAAACTTTTGTAATTCCCAATTTTGTCTAGAATCAAGTATAAATTAATCTGGTTGGCATTGTAAACCCTTTATCGCCTGGCCCTAAACTACTTTTTCTGCCTTTTACTACATTACTCAATGTACTCAATGTAGTTCAACCAACCTGACCTTCTTGTTATTACTCACATTTGACTTATCTCCATGACTTTGAATTCTATGCCTGGAGTTCATAACTTCATTACATTTGTTTCAGAACCTCTAGCTTCCTTCTATGTTTAGCTCAAATAGCATCCTCTACATATAACCTTTTGTATTCCCTCATTAACTTGATTTTATTTTCTGTGTTTTATATGCTAAATTATGTTTATATTTTCTTTCCTCATAGAATATAAGCTCATTTAAGAATATAAGCACATTTTAAGGGGTGTTTTATTTTTTTATTTTTTATTTTTGTTTATTCTTTGTTCTGGAAGAGGACCAACGAAATCAGAAGAACAATGTCTAGACTTGCAAGTGAATTGAGTTTGTGAGGCAGAGCTTCATAAAATCATTAGTTCACTCTGCTTTCTGAAGTCCAGAGGTAAGAAAAAAAGTTAAGAAGCCTGGAAATGACCCTTGGATGCCTTGGGTGTTTTCAATTTTTCTAAATTAAGGTTTTTTCCCAGACCCCAGTTTATTTGAGACAGTACAATGACTAAATATTTCAGTGGCTCACATTGCCTTAGATGTAGTTGATCAAAGATTGTTGATGGATAGTCCCAATGCATTCAGAATCCCATAGAATCATATTCTTGGAGGTCACTCAGAGTTTAACTGGGTGAAAAGAAAACTAGGAGTCTTAGTCCTTTTAGGAAGCTATTTTTTTCTGTGTCCTTGAGTAAATTATTTAACCATTTACATTTTAGCAGGAGGGATTTTGGATAGACATAAAGAAAGACTTATTAATCTTTTTGGAGAGCAATTTGGAACTATGCCCAAAGAGCGATAAAACTGTTTATACCCTTTGACCCAGCAATTCCAATTCTAGGTCCATATCAAGAAGTTATTATTTAAAAAGGGAAAAGCCCTATATATTTCAAAAATATTCATAGCAGCTCTTTTTGTAATGGCAAAGAATTGGAAATTGAAGGGATGCCCATCAGTTGTGGAATAGATAAACAAGTTATGTACCTGAATACTATGGAATACTATTGTTCCATAAGAAACCATAAAGAGTCAGACTCTAGAGAAGCATGGAATGACTTACAGGATCTGATGCTGAGCAAAGGGAGTAGAACCAAGAGAACAATGTACACATCAATAACATTGTGAGATAAACAACCTTGATGGAAGCAGCTTCTCTCAGCAGTCCAGAGAGGTAGGGCAACTGTATTTGACTGGCTATCCTCATTCAAAGGAAGAAAAACAAAACAAAACTCATAAGCAAAAAAAAACCCTTTCCAAATCTGATGAACACTTTATAAAAATTATCTTTTACGTATTTCTTTCCATTAATCCTAATTCCTCACACTGAACATTACTAATCTGTAAACATGTTTATCAAAATATACATGTACAATGCTAACCTAACTTCTCTTCTGAAGGGAAGGGGGTTGGGAAGGGAGGGTGGATGGAAATTTTGTAACTTAAAAATATATGTGTGCGCATGAATGAAAATAAATAATTTTTTTAAAAAGGACAAAAAAAGAAAGACCTACTAAGTATAAGAGCTATACATGGGATCTTCTGCAATTAAGAACTTTAAGAACTTGGAAAATGCTTCACCTGTGTCAGATTATTTTACAGCAATCCTGTAAAGTGAGGAAATGGAGACTGAACAATTTGCTCATGGATGTATCATCAGTCTAGTTCTTCTCTCCTCTAAGTCAAAATTGTCTTACTTATAATGTGGTTCCCTTTCTTTCCAGTCTAAATTCATATTGCTCTATGTCATGTTACCTGTTCTAGTTAAATTAATTATTGGCTGTTTCCCTCATACTACATTCCATCTCTGAACTCTCTTGTTCTTTTTTAAAGGCTATCCTCCATTTGAAATCCTTTCCCTCCTCCTTCTATTTTTTTTTTGTTTTTCTTTTGTAAGGCATTGGGGTTAAGTGACTTGTCCAAGGTCACACAGCTAGGTAATTATTTGGGGTCCGAGGCTGGATTTGAACTTAGGTCCTCCTGATGCCAGGGTCAGTGGTTTATCTGCTGCACCACCTAGCTGCCCCTTCATTCTACTTTTTAGAATTTCTAGCTTCTTTAATCATATGTCTCCTAATTCCTTCAGGTGTTAGTGCTCTTTCTCTATGAGAATCCTTTAGTTGGGGGACCCCTGCCTAGCCTGTCTCCTCCCCCAGTCACTTTGGAGGAGAAGTAGCTATAACAATAGGCACTAGTCAGTCAAAAAGCTCTATAATACCTCTTGGAGCCTCTGACCTTAGCTATTTATCTGACACTTGCTATTATGCCTATGACTTCTCTTGTAGCCTACTCAGTGACTGGCCTAGTAGACACCAAAACGTTCATTAATTGGTTGATTAATCCCTTAAATTACTCATTTGTATTTATGTTAATTCCCCTACTAGATTGTAGCATGTTACAGGCATCTTGTAGAGTAGTTTTCCTAAGTAAGAACTTGTTTCATTGAAATGAATTGAATTGAAAGACTATATATCTGGAGATTCATGGATTTTAAAAAAAATTCCTAACCAGTCCCTGTGGGTAATTAGTTCTGGGAACTTCTATTCAAAGGAATCTTTAAAAGGGATGAGGTACTTTTATTATGTTCTTGCCAGTGGGAAGTAAGGATCTGACATATTTCAGAAAATCCTTGTGATAGTATATGGAGTGGTATTGGTGAGGTGGGAGAAATGGAGGAAGAGAGTGAGAAGCATTTAATTTTTATTAGGAGACTTGGCTGCTAAGTTGATTATTAAAAAATAGCTGCTTCAGAAAATCAATTATAGTTAGAGTGACAGGGAACAATAGTAATAGTCAAGACAAGCTTCATTAGGCATTTGTTTTTTTGAGTTTTTTTTTTCCCAAAGGCTTGCCTGGGTCACTGGAATTACTGTGAATTTGGGTCAAGGACCTAAGTAGGGAGGGGAAACTCGTTTATCATCAGAGAAGGGTGAGACAACAGTCATCACTCCATTTGACTCCAGCTGGGAAGTGAACAGCTTATTTTGTTTTAGTGATGATTTGAGAGACTCATCAATAAAATCACCAATACCCTTCTCAGTGCAGTAATCCATCTGTATGTCAGCAGTGTGTGTGATTGCTGCTGCTGCAAGGAGAAAAGGTGCAGTAGTGGTGGTGAAAGAAGTGGACACGCCTGGAAAGGAGGAAGAAAAAAAGCCAAATTTTTTTCTTCCTTCTTTTCCTTTCATTTCACTAATGTCAATGATTTACCTTAAAATCTTTGGCCTGAACTGACCAAGTCACTGAGTTCCAGCTTCCTCACTCAGTCTTGTGGTTCTGTGATGTGAATTTTTCCCAGAGTTTTTCCTCTTGGGTCTAAGGAGACAGAGAAACTATAGCAAAAGATAGACTGGGTGTCAGGTCATTACTACTCTTCTCATTTTTCCTTAAGATCTTAAGGACTGAGCTAGATGAATTCCAGGGTAGAGCTAGTCAGATCATCAATCTAAATCTAGAAGGGACCTTAAAGGCCACTCCCTTATTTTAACATATGAGAATTGCCACATATGACCTTGCTCAAGGTTGTGCAGAATGCAGATGGCAGAGTTGAGACTCTAACTTGACCCCAGATTCAGCTTTCTTTCCATTGCCTTGTGATGTGTTTCAGAAGAACTTCTAGTCCAATTCCTTTATTTTTCAGAGAGGTGCAGAAAGAGATGAAAAAAATTACCCAAGGTCACACAGATAGTAAATGGAAGAGCTAGGATATGAAACAAAGTTATTTAACTCTAAATCTTATGGTCTTCTAATATAGTATCCTGTTTCTCTACTATACCATGCTCTGTTCTTTCTGACTTATGTGACCTCATTGAGAATCTGTTTCTAAATAATAATAATAATAATAATAATGATGATGATGATAATAACAAAGTGATAACAAAATAACTTGCATTTACATAGTGATTTAAGATTTTTAAAGCTCTTTAAACTTTTTTTATCCTCATAACAAATGTGACAGGATATTATTATTATTATTATAATTTTCTTCACCCATCATCATTCTCATTTTACAGATAAGAAAACTGAGGCAGACAGATGTTAAGTTACTTGCCAAGAGTCACAAAGCTAATAAATGTCTTTGTCAATAATTAAGCTTCAGTCTTTTTTTGACTTCCGAATTCACTACTTTATCCTCTCTGTTTTCTAGCTGCCTTGGTTCAATGAAAATCGTAATGATAATATCAACAACAATAACATTAACAAAAATATTAATACTATTTGCCTGAGAGGGTTGTGTGAGGATAAAATAATTTAAATACTTCCTTATATAAATACTGTTATAAATGTAAAACTTGTTCATTAATTAATAAATAATTGATAACATTTAAGAATTGATAATAAATAATTAAAATAATGATAATTCACATTTAAATAATGGCTTAAACTTGATTTATTTTTCCATATTGTAGATGAAGAAATTGAAACTCAGAGAAATAAAATGATTTCCTAAGATCACACAGCTAGTAAGTGTAGGAGACAGAATCAATCCAAGGTCTTCTGACTTCAAGTTCATGACTCTTTCCATTAAAACATATTTCCCCCCCTCATGATTAGTAATATTAATTTTCTGGGGAGACCCTAGGCCTATGATTTTAGTGAACTCCTCATTAATAAACTCACTTCACCAATGCAGATGAGCACTTGTTCCTCAATTTATATTTTATTCATTTTTTGCATATTGATAACCCTTGTATTTTTAAATCTTGATAGTATTTTATTTGCCTCACCAATCAAATATTAAGAAGTTATTTAGCATTCATTTCTGTAAAATTTTGCATTCCAACATTTTCTCCCTTCCCTCCTTCTCTACCTTCTTCTAACAATGGTTGTTATTTTGATATATTTATACATGTGTTACCAAGTAAAAAGATTTCCATGTTAATAATGTTTGTGGAAGAAGAAATAGATCAAAATTCAAAAAAAATCTGAGAAAGAATAAAATGAAAAAATAAGCTTCAATCTGTATTCAGAATCTATCAGTTTCTTTATCTAGACATAGATAGCATTTTCCTTTGTGAATCCTTTGAACTTGTCTTGAATCATTGCTTTTCTGAGAAGAGTGAAGTCATTTTTAGTTGCACATCACATAATTTTGTTGATGTTGTATACAATGTTTTTCTGGTTCTCTCATTTCAACTTTGCATCAGTTCATACAATTCTTTCCAGATTTTTTTGAAATCTGCCTATTCTTTTCTTCATGAACAATAATATTCCATTATATTCATATACTGCAACTTGTTCAGTCATTTCCCAACTGATGGAGACATTCTTTCAATTTCCAACATTTTTCCAGAGTAAAAAGGATTGCTATAAATATTTTTGCATATGTAATTCATGTTTTCATTTTTATAATGTATTTGGGATATAGCCCTAGTAGTCTATTGCTGGATCAAAGGGTTATGCACAGATTGGTTATACTTTGGTCATAGTTTCAAATTGCCCACCAGAATAGTAAATCCATTCACATCTCCACCAATACTGCATTCATGTCCCAGTTTTCCTTATGTCCTCACCAGCATTCATAATTTTCTTTTTTATTATCATAGCCAATTTGAAAGGTATGAAATGGTATCTCATAGTATCTCTATTCAATTCTATGGTATCTCTATTCAATAGTGATTTGGGATATGTCTATAGATAGCTTTGATTTCTTCTGAAAATTGCCTGTTCTTATCCTTTTTTTTTTTTTGCAAGGCAAATGGGGTTAAGTGACTTACTCAAGGTCACACAGCTAGGTAATTATTAAGTGTTTGAGACCAGATTTGAACTCAGGTCCTCCTGAATCTGGGTTGGCTCTCTGATCACTGGCCACCTAGTTCCCCCTCCTTTGACCACTTAACAACTGAGGAATAACTTGCATTCTTATATTCTTATAAATTTGACTCACTGAGAACTAAGACCTTTATCAGAGTCTCAGTATTGATATTGCTTTGTTGTTTATGGTATCTTTTAGCAAGATGTAGTTCCCTTCTTTATCTCTTTCAGTTAGGTCTATTTTTTCTTTTACTTTGTCTGAAATCAGCATTGCTATCCTGCTTTTTTTTTAACTTCAACTGAAGCATAATAGATTCTGCTCTAGCTTCTTACCTTTATCCTGTGTGTGTGTCTCTCTGTTTCAAGTGTGTTTTATGTGAACAACATATTATGGAATTCTGGTTTTTGATACACTCTACTCTCTGCTTCTATTTTATTGCAGAGTTCATCCCATTCACATTCATAATTTATGAGTGCTACCTGTGTATTTCCCCTCCATCCTTTTCCTCCCTGATTGTCCTCACTCTCCTTTCACCCTTTTCCTCTTCACCAGTGTTTTGTTTTTGTATGCCTATTCTCCTGATCTTCCCATTCTCTTTCCTTTCCTTAATCTTTCTCCCTCCTACTTCCTTTTAAGGTAAAATAGATTTCTTTATTCAACTTATTGTGTATATTATTCCCTCTTTGAGCCAATACTATGATATTTCCCTCACCCACTCTTCTGTGTTCCTTTCCATTTTAATAGGTCTTCTGTGCCTCTTCATGTGAAATAATTTACCACATTCTTTTTCTCATTTCCTTTTGTGCTCAGTATACTAATTTTTTATATCACTCCCTCAAATTTATCTTATACTCATACTCACTTTCTATGTATACTTCTTCTAGTTGTACTATTAGTTATATAATTTTAAAGAACTACAAGTATTTGTTTCATTGTAGGGATGTAAACAATTTACCTCTATTGAAGCCCTTATATTTTCTTTTCCTCTTTATACCTATGTATGTTTCTCTTTGGATTTGATGTTGGTGAGATTTTTGCTTTAGTCCTGTTATTCTCCTTATGAATTCTTGAAATCCTATTTCTTTGAATGCACTTTTTCCCCTTGATGTATTTTTTTTTCTTTAAGTAAGTGGTTCTTGGCTGTAGTTCTGGCTCCTTTGGCTTTTAGAATATCAGGGTTGCTGACTTCTGATCCTTTAACACTACAGCTGCTAAGTACTGTGTAGTCCTGATTATGATTCCTCGATATTTAAATTTTTTCCTATTCCCCTGATGTTTTTTTCCCTTGACCTGATAGTTCTAAAATTGAGATATAATTTCCTTTGAGTTTTTCTTCAGGGATCTCTTTTCTGAGGTGATTAGTGGATTCTTTCACTGCCTTTTTTCTTATCTGGCTCCAGGATAACAGGACAGTTTTCCTTGATAGTTTTTTGAGAGGTGTTGTTTAGGTCTTCATTTTGATTATGGCTTTTGGAAAGTCCAATAATTCTTATACTTAATTTATATTTTAAAGAGTTTCCTGAGAGATTAAAAGATTTGTCTTGCATCACACAGACAATAAGATTTATCTGAAATGGAAACCATCTTTATAGCCATTATGTCTTGTGTCTAATGATTGCCATCTTTAGGGCAGTGGGGGAGGGGGATAGGAAGGGAGGAAAAAATAGAAGTAAAGAAAAAAGAAAGTTATATGACTTTATATATGTTTAAGGGAATAGCAAATTGTACATAATAGATTCGCAGTTTCACATGCAATCACATTTTTTTAATTAAAGTATGATATGGAAATACTTTTTTTATTCCATAAGTTAAAAATAAAATGCATTTTTAAAAGGTGGTATTGTTATTAATAATATAATTTTAAAAAGATAAATTAACAGGACACAGAGTATTGTATTGGTGAGAGAGGAAGTCTTAGAGTAAGGGAATTCTGGATTTAAACTCTTCTCCTTATACATTCTCTATGTGTCAGACCCAGGAACAAGTAATTTGTCCTCTTAGCCTTCTAGTCAGCTCTCTAAGACCATAAGTTGCAGAAAAACTATGAAGATGTATTGGTCTTTTTGAGAAACTTCCTATACCATGAAATCATAGTTACATAGCTAGACATACATATATTTAAGTATATGTTCATACACACATATTATATATTTTATATTAAATACATATGAATTTTAATTATTTAGTAATTAAATTATTAAATTAATTAATTAATAATTAAATGTATATTATATATATTAAAGTACCACTTTCATCTCTTAGGTTTATAGCTGAAAATTTTATCTGACTACTTAGACACAGATTTATTTTGGGAGAATCTCAAGGTCGCCTAGCATTCTGAATTGTAAGAAAAATAAACAGAAGCAACTTGACCAGAAATTTTAACTGTCTTCAGTACTAAGACCAAATTCACTCATTCTAGAATACAGAGTATTATCATATGTTCTTTAAGTAGGATTCTTTGAAAATGGGTCAAAAATCTTGCCAGGGTGGTATAGGGGAATTGGTATAGTTGAAAATCCCTATAAGAAAAGACTGAAAGTTTTAGAAGCAGTTTCAATCTTTGGGCCCATTTTGTCTATGCTTCACTTATGTTTCATTAATTTGTTATTGTTCTGGAGACTTTGGAGTTAAGGAATTTCTATCAAAGTTGATTGTATGATAAGTAGGAAGACTTAGGGGAAAGGGTACTTGACAAGTTATTGTGATTTAAGTCACTTAAATCCTTAAATCCTAATGATAATCATCATAATGGTTAACATTTATTTATTAACATAAGGTTCCAGGGTTTGTGCTAATATGTCACAATTATTTCATTTGAAACTTCAACAACCTTGGAAGTGAGGTGTTAATATTTCCTCATTTTATGGATTATGAAACAAACAGGTTAAATGACTTACCCAACACAGTTAATATGAGACTGCATTTGAACTCAGTGCTTCCTGATTCTAGGCCTGGTACTGTATTCAAGGCACCACCTGGTTGTCTCTAGTCATGTGACCTTGGACAAATCACTTTACTTCTCTACCTTTCAATTCCCTTATCTGTCCAATATTAGAGTAAGACTTGAATATCTCAACAATTCAATTTAAAACATTTATATAGTGTTTAATTGGTACAAGGTATGGTGCTAGCTTCTGGGTGTATAAAAACAAAAATGACATAGTACTTGCCTTCAAGGAGCTTATATTCTTTGAGAAGGTACATTCAAACATGTACATAAAGGAGCATATCAAAAGGAAAATTGAAGCAGAATAGTACATTAACAACTCCCGCATTTAGGAAGGCTTCATAGAAGAAGTAACTCTAGGGTGAACCTAGAGGGAGGACATTATTTCTGAAAGAAGTTGATGAATAGGAAATATATTCCAAACATAGGCCGCAGCTTATTCAAGTGAATAGAGGCAGGAGATGAAGAAAACAGAATTCTAGAATGTTTACTAGTTTAGTATGACAAGATCATAGAGTTTGAAAGAAAGGGAATAAAATAAAATTGGAAAATGTTAAAAGCTCTTCTTAAATGCCAATCTAAGCTGTAGTCTGTATTTTACCTTGCAGATAATGGAAATTACTGAAGATTTTTCAATAGGAGGGTGACATGGCTATTAGAAAAATTAGTTTGACAGGTAGATCAAGGATGTATTAAAGAAGGGATAAACAGGAAGCAGGGAAACTAATTAGATAGCTATTACAATAGTTCAGAATAATTGAAAGGTGTTGAAACCCTGATACTGGGAATTATCCATGTAAGTGGAAAGAATGGGACTAATTTGAGAGACGTGGAGATAGAATGGACAGGATTGCTTAACTGATCAGATATGGCGAGCAGGGTGAAGAATGCCTTTGAGGTTATGAACCTGGATGACTGGAAATATTGAAGGTTTTTTTTTTTAAAGAACTCTAACATTCCTTTTCCCTATTTATTTGTTGATATTGTTTTATTTTATATCACTTTCATTTCTAAGTATAATCTTTTCTATACCACCCAGAGAGTCATTTATTATTATATAGAATAAAAGAAATAGAAAAAACCTCTAGGTTTTCAGCAAAACTAACTTGCATATTATTTCTAAACCTTGACACCTACTCTGTGACCATTTCTCTCATTATATTCTCACCATAACTTGACTTGAATAGTGGAGTTTATGGTTATCTTGTTTGTTATTGGGTCACTGCATCATTTTCTAACCCTTTCAAAACCATGTCACACCAAATGTAACCCTTTCTCCCCCAGTTCTACTTTGTGCATTGTTCTGCCCCATTATAATGTAAAATAACAGAGAAAAGAGGGGGTGGAAATATTGAGTTGGTGAGCAGTATCAGTTGCAACAAAAAGGTCAAAGAAAATCTGGACTTTGAAAAACAATTCTGTTTTGTAAGAAAGAGGTACAAAATGATTTCAGTGGAACTGTGAGGTCAGAGGTGAAATGGGTGAGGTTAAAGAATTAATGGCTGTGGAAGAAAAATCTGGTAAATGCTATTTATAGGACTTAAGTAGTGGTAAGAAAGACAAGGGTAGATTTTATTTATTTTTTTTAATTGGTTAGGTTGGTGAATTCCAGACATGGATGATGATAAGTTTACAAATGCAAAACGTGGAATATTAAATTAAAAGAAGAGCTAGTAGTCTAGTTTGGCTGAAATGTTGAAGATGTGAAAAGGAGAAATAAAGTGGAGAGCATTTACATTAGTAATATAAAGACAAGAAGCTGACATTATAATAGAAGGAGATAACAAAGGGTAGACTGTATTGTGACATGATTTCAAAATGGTAATTGAGAAATGGTATGGACTCTTGGTACTAAAGGTAGTATTCTTATTTCCAATTTTTTTTTTTTGCAATGGGGTTAAGTGAGTTGCCCAAGGGCACACAGCTAGGTAATTATTAAGTGTCTGAGGATGGATTTGAACTCAATTCCTCCTGATTCCAGGGCTGGTGCTTTATCCCCTGCACCACCTTGCTGTCCCTCAACTATTGCTCTTAAGTTGCTTAGATTCTGAAGACAACAAATACAAAGTGAAGTCGCAAAGTGGGGATGGATATGTTACTATGAAGTGGAAACTGTTATGGTGTGAAAATGGCAGGGAAGTGCATTGGGTACTTCCTTATTTATAGGCAAGGACAGATCAAAACTAGCAATCAGGGTCCTTTATGGTTTCAAGAGAATGATCCAAAGTACTGAAGAGGAGAAAGTGGAGGTAATGGAGAGGGCCAGGAAGAATGAGGCTCAGGGAGTGAGAAAAATTTTGTAAAAAGACCATCCTGGAGATGAGAGCATCAATAGGATCAGAAGTTAAGAACATTTAGAAGAGAAGGATGGAGAAAAGGTCCTCAGTTCTAGCAACTATGAGATCATAGGATTATAGATTTTGATACAGAAAACTTTAGAGGTCATTTGGTCCAACGTCCTCATTTTACTGATGAAGAAATTAAGTTCCAGAGAGATAGTGATGTCTTCAAAAGTAAATTTCCTCTACCATAATCAGTTCATCACTGTTTTTGCAACATTAGAGTTCTGGGGAGTTTTTTGGGGGGAATTCAGGGCTTAAATGACTTTTCCAGTGTTCCATAAGCAGCCTGCCCTAGAAGCAGGCAAAATGAAGTTGAATCTGGGTCTTCCTTACTCCAAGATCAGCTCTGTTTCTACTATGCCACATTATCTTTCATATAGGAGTAATCCACATAACAAATTTCAGTGCCAACAAGCATAAAAAATGATTGAATAGAAATGAAGTAGGGTAAGTGAGCAGAATTGATTTTGTCTTGGACTTTGGCAATGAATAGATGAAGGATATGTATCTCATTAACTATAAATACGCATATATGTGTATTTGTTGTATATTGTTATATATAACATTATATATGAGATATAGAGCTAGGTCAATAGCTAGCAAGCTAACTAGCTAACTTGAAGGAATGCTAGAATCAAGTGAGCATTTTTAAAAAATGCAAGTTAGCCAAGGAGTCAGTGGATAATGGTAAATTAAAGATTAGAGTGTGAATTGATTGCTGGGGAAAATTTCTGGAAGAGATCTGTGGAAATCAAGGCTACAAGTTGAGAGATTCACCTTTTTGAAAAGAAGGGTCACTTCTTCCTCAGAGACAATAACAGAAGAAGAGTAAATAAAAGAAAAATGTAATAGATGGAGTAAAGAAAATGAGGGATCATAAAACAGATTTCTTGATTTTCTCATTGTAGTAAGAGCTAAGGTCAATCGCTAGAGGCAGGGAGCAGGTGTGAGTAATTTTGCAAACTTTTGGAAACAAAAAGGATTTGGAAGACCTTGTGGGGAGTGTAAAAAAGGATCAATTAGAGATGAATAAAAGGATAATGATAAAGTAAAGAGGATCCAGATAGGGTCAGATAGCATGAATAGTAGAGGACTTATCACAATGTATAATTTCCTTTCATAACATTAAGTAGCTCAGCAACAGAAACAGAAAGGACAAATGTTGAATATTACTCAGGGTTGAGCACAAACAGAGAATGGGCAGTAGAAGGACAATGGGGAAAGGGATTTAGCAAGAAGCACAAGGGTCAACACAACTAAGTAACCGAGTCATAGTTGTGAAGACAGTAAGGTGAGACTAAGGCAGGAGTAATTTATAGAATAGGAAAGTGGGGTTAAACTATTGGTCAGAAGAAGATTGTAGAGGACCATTTATTGGCACTGGAATCAGGACTCTGTTGCATGACCCAAACATGGTTCTGTATTCCAGTCCCAGGATAAGGAAGAAGACTAGTATACTAGAGTGTGCAACTTCTAGGCTACTCTAGGGAAGCATGGACTTCTGAACACAGGTCCAGGGAAGAAAAGGGTACTCACAGACCAGAGCACAGGCCAGTACATTGAAGTTTAGTACAATGCTTCTCCCATTCTAGGAGCAGAGATGAACTTTAGACATAAAGTTAAAAGTCTAGAATAGACTGGAAAAATTAGAAAAAAACCATAAAAAGAATCCTACCATAGGAAGTTACTATGATAATAGGGAAGATCAAAATACAAAATCAGAAGAAGACAATAAGGTCAAAATAGCCAAAACCAAAGCCTTAGAGAAAATTCACACAAAAAAGGTAGAACAAAAATTGAGAAAATAATGCAAGGTGGTATAAGAAAATCATGAAAAAAGAGTCAGTGGTTTGGTAAAAGAGGCACAAAAATAATTAAGAAAATAAACCTTCAAAATCAGAATGTATTAAATAGTAAAAGAGTCACAAAATTCCACTGAAGAGAGGAACTCCTTGAAAAGTAGAATTAGACAAATGGAAAAGACTGTACAAAAACTCATTAAAGAAAATAATTACTTAAAAATTGAAATTGAACAAGTGACTCCAGGAGACATCAAGAAACAATAAAATAGAATCAAAAGATTGAAAAAAAGTAGAAAATGTGAAATATCTCATTAGAAGTACAACTGACCTGAACAATATATCCAGAAGAGATAACTTAAGAATTATTAGACTACCTGAAAGCTACAACCAAAAAACAATCCAAGCTTCATATTTCAAGAAATCATCACAGAAAACTATTCTAATATCCCAGAACCAGAGGGTACAATACCTCCAGAAAAAATATTTCTGAATTTTTATATATTATTTGTATTATATTATTTATATTATAACAATATTACAGAGCTCCTATGTCAAAGAGAAAATATTGCAGGGAACCAGAAAGAAATGATTCAAGCATTATGGATCTACAGTCAGCTTAAAACAAGATTTAGCAGCTTCTACATTCAAGGATCAGCGGGCTTAGACTGTGATATTCTAGAGAGCAAAAGAGTTAGGATTCCAACACAGAATCACCTACATAGAAAACTGAGTGTAATCCTTCTGGAGAAAAAAAATGGGCATTTAAAAAAAATTGAAGATTTTCAAGCATTCCTCATTAAAAGACCAGAACTGAATAGAATATTTCATGTTCAAATTCAAGATCCATGAAAATCATAAAAATATAACAAGCAAGAGAAATCATATGGGATTCAATAAGGTTAAATTCTTTGATACTTATAGCTCCTAAACTTGATCATGAGTAGGTCAGATAGAAAATATCTATCTATCCATCTATCCGGCATGGATATGAGTTGTTTTGGAAAGAATGATAGCTGAGAAAATATATTTAAGGGGTAAGAAAGAGGAATACACTGGGGAAGGAAGGACTAGTAGATTGAGAATAAATTATCACACATAAGGGAAATACAAAAGAACTTTTATAATACAAGAAAATATGAAGGAGTGTGACTGATAGTACAAACTTTACTCTCATCAGAATAATTTCCACTGGGGCAGCTAGGTGACACAGTGGATAGAGCACAGGCCCTGGAGTTAGGAGGACCTGAGTTCAAACCTCAGACACTTAATAATTACTGAGCTGTGAGACCTTGGGCAGGTCACTTAACACCATTGCCTTGCAAAAAACAAACAAAAAGGAATAATATCCACATTCAGTTGGGTATAGAAATCTATCTTATTGTATAGGGAAGTAAGAAGAGAAGGGAAAAAGAGAAGTGGGGGTGATTGATAAAAGGAATAGCAGATAGAAAGAGAGAGAGAGAGAGAGAGAGAGAGAGAAGGATAAATGGGAAAAATAAGAAGAAGGGAAATACACAGTAATTGTGAAAAATTTTGTGGTAAATTTTGCTGATGAGGGTTTCATTTCTTAAATATATGGAGAATGGAGTCTAATTTAGAAGAATGTAAGTTATCCCCCAATTGATAAATGTTCAAAATATGATCAGTCAGTTTTCAGAGGAAGTAATCAAAACTATTGATAGTCATATTAAAATTCTTCAAATCATTATTCATTAGAGAAATGCAAACTAAATCAACTCTAAGGTATTACCTCATACCTATTAGATTGACTAATATGACTAAAAAGGAAAATGACAAATGTGGAGGGCATGGGGGGAAACTGGGACACTAAAACAGTGGTGATAAAATTGTGAACTGATCCACTCTTCCTGGAAAAATATTTGGATCTATTCATAAAGGGTTATATTATGCATAATCTTTGACCCATCAATACACTAATAAACCTTCTTTCCAAAGAGATTAAAAAAGGGAAAAGGTCCTTTATATATTTTAAATAATTTTAGCAGCTCTTTTGTGGTGTAAAAGAATTGGAAATTGAGGTGATGATCATCAATTGGGAAATGACTGAACAAGTTATCATATATTCTTTTGATAGAATACTATTGTTCCATAAGAAATGATAAGTTGGATGCTTTAGGAAAAAAAAAACTGCAAACAATGAACCTATGCAAAGTGAAGTGAGCAGATCCAAAACATTTTCTGCAATTACAATAATATTGCAGGTTGATCTACTGTGAATGTTTTTTTTTTTATCTATTATTAGCAATGCAATGATCTAAGACAATTCTAAAGGACTTAAATTGAAAAATATATCAACCTTTAGAGAAACAAATGATGAATTCTGAAGGAAAGTTGAAGCTTACTTTAACATTTTTTTCTTTTTTATTGTCTGTTTTCTTTTACAATATGACTAGTAGGTAATATGTTTTGTATTACTTTGCTTTTATAACCAATATCAAATTATTTGTTTTCTCAATGAGAGGGTAGGATAAGAAGAGAGGGAGAGAAAACAAATAATTTGATATCGGTTATAAGAGCAAATTAAAAAAATGAATGTTAAATGTAATTTTATGTGCAATTGGAAAAATATTTAAAAGGAATACAAAGCACAAGAATAGGGAATTGAGTTTGCAGTGCTGTCAAAGAATATATTTAGGAGGACTAAGAGAGGACAGATGAAAGTATATTAGATGATCATGACAGGGTACTTCAGACTTTGGGATCATAAAAGTCAAATAGTATCATTCTAAATCATGATAATTTCTGTAGGTTACAGGTGAAATGATGTTGATGGACCACAATGCCAAAATTTCCAAGGAGAAATTGATATAAAAACATGATGTTTCCAAAAATAGTTTTGAGCAGAAGAATTTTCATTAGAAAGGAATGAAAGAGAGAAAGCTGTAAACCAGATATTGAATTCCTTGAAAAAAGCAGGAGAGTGAGATAGATAAAAGGAAAGTGAGATAGAGCCAGAGGATAACTACATGAAGGACCTGGACAGGGTAATGTGAACAGAGGAACTGAAACTTAAAGGAGGAGAGATTTCCAAATAATAGTATCAAAAGGAGGGTCTGTCAGTTGAAAGGATGGGTTCAGGATAAATCCCCTCCCCCAGCTGATACAAAAATATGAAACCATGCCAAGATAAATGAATGAATTGAATGAATAAATTAAAAAAATTATTAAACATTCACTGGGTACCAGACAGTGTACTAAACATTGGGATGCAAATACAAGAAGAGATGCTGTCCTCACTGCCTCTCTTATGTAAGAAGTTTATATTTTAGAAAAATATGGAAAGACTTGCATAAAATAATGAATTGGAAATTGGGAATGCTCATCCATTTGGGAATGACTGGACAAGTTGTGATTATATACATACATATATATATATATATATATATAAACTTCTTATAGGAAAGCATCTCTCCTTGTATTTGCATCCATATAATTTATATTTTCATTTAATCAGGTGTTATTCTCCTCTGAAGGTGTATAGTATCTTCCTTCTTAAGTCTTTTGTAATTGATTTGAATACTTATTTTACACAGAATAGCTTAGTAATTCATAGTTATTCTCGAAACAATATTGCTTTTACTTTGTATAATGTTTTCTTGGTTCTGCTCATTTCACTCTTCATTATTTCATGCAAGTCTTTCCATATTTTTCTAAAATATAAACTTCTTACATAGAAGAGGCAGGAAGGACAACAGCTCTTCCTGAATTTGCATCCCAATGCTTAGTATACTGTCTGGTAACAAGTGAATGTTTAATAAATTTTTTAAAATTTATTCATTCAATTCATTCATTAATTTTTTCATTATTCTAGCTCTAAATTTATGATCCTATTAGTGACTCCAAAGGTCATGTTGGTAAGGGATACTTCTAATATTGTTTAACAGCACATGGAGATTTAGCATTCTATAATCACTCGATGTCCGCTAGAAGCCAAGACAATTCTTATAATTATTCTCTTATGACGTTATTATGGATCCCACTAGGCCTACAATAAGGATATGGGTAATCATATTTTTATTGGAATATTTGTCTTGTATGTTTGGGTTCTCAATAAATATTACCAAAGTCATTTTTGATGGATTCATATATTTGTGATAAACTAGAAATTTCTCCAAAAGTCTATGTGTTTGTTAATTGACTTCTCACTCTCTTGCTCTTTCTCATACAATCACCTGTCTATTCTGTGACATCTTATATTGTATTTTCCATTTCTGAAAAGATTCCAAAGAAGAGAGTTTCTTTTTTCATATTTTGCAAAGCTGTTTATAGGCACAGGAAAGTGGCCACATAAAGTTCATTTGGGTTACATCTGTGAAGATGCCCAGCATTTTGTTGCAAATGTGGAACTTGAGGGAAAAAGAAAGGATGAGGGAAAAGCCATTAACTATTGTATTTGGATTCCAGAAGGCATAGAAAAAAAGGCAGGACAAGGAGGTTAGGGGTTTAGGGAGAGGTAAAACTGCATTACATTAAACACAAAACTGGGAAGAGATAGAAGAAAGGAATTATGAAGTAGGTAGGTGGTAGTACTTAATAATGATTAGAATAGGAGGTTGGGGATTTACTAGCTGTAGGCTAAAGTACTGAAATCTATAGAATGAATCATTCTCATATGTATAAAAAGAATGTAGATGTAATAAAGCCTCTGCTCTCAGGTTAATCCTATTGACTTGACAGAAATTGGGAAGGGACAGCAGTGATAGCAAAGGAAAGGGCTGTGTAGGTGGAAAGTGGCCTTCAAAGATTTTGACTACAACTTGGAGGATATAGGGTCACAGAACTCATTAGCGATTCTTGAGATACTATGTTGAGAAGATTGCACTGTCAAGGAGGAACATTAGGTGAGGGCCCCAGGGGTGCAGTTGTTTATAGTTGGGGTTTGGAGTTTGCTTCTATGACTCTCTACAGGGACCTTACCCAAGCTGGTAACCTATACATCTGATGGGCTCTAAAAGTCAAATCTGTTCCAGGCATCCTGTGGAGGAGATTCATTATGTTTAATTGAAAATTAAAAAAACAAACAAACCCGAACTGTGCATTCTATGGCTAAGCAAAATCTCATATGGAGTCTAACCTCCTAATAACTAAGAGGGATACAGTTTTCTCCTCCAGGGTGGGTACATCTACATGATGGAAGCACTGTGCATGTCATAACTTTCTTCATTGCCCCTCTGTGCTCCATTCTTATAGGGAGACTTGTGGAGATTTGGAGAATGTTATTCTCTAAGTGTAACCCAGAGAGCAGGGTTTGTATAAGCATCACTCTTAGAATTGCCTCAGGCAGATAACAGCAGAAGATGACATCCCTTTGAATATGGGTACCTGAAATTATAGGTGATGAACTGGGTTCTTGGCCTCAAACAAGAATCCAATGATGAAATGATTTTCTTCCACTGAGGACTCTTTTGCTCCGAGGTCTAACTGGCATGGTTTGCATACAGCTTTGTTCCATATGGGAACAGCTGTGTTTAGAAGCAGATGAGAATTTGCTAAGTTGGGATCATAAGTCAGCCTTGCTATGCTGCAGTGGCATTTTCAGTTGCTGCTTTTGGTGGCTACCCAATCAGCCTTGGATACCACATTTAGACAGGGAATGAGAGTCAAAGAAAAGTCATAATTTAATGTAATGTGATGGAGGAGTAGTAGTAATAAACAGTGTGGTGTAGTATAGAGAAAACTGAACCTAGACTCATAAGACCTGGGTTCTAGAACTGCCTCTGGTTCACATTTTGAGACCTTTAGGTAAGTTATTTTTTCATTACTTTGGGCCTCAGTTTCATGATTTGACAAAATGAATTGGATTGTATAAGATGATATATGAGTCACTGAAATGATAAAATTCTATAGTTTTAGGTATTTTTAAAAATATTTAAAAATATATTTTTTTATTTTTACTCTCAGTCACTTCCCAGAGTTTTACAGTGATGCACCTTCCTTTTCCTTAGATCATCATGCTTCTGAGCAATAGGAATGATCTATCTGAATGAAAATCTACCACTCTGGCTTCTGAATTTATTGATGTCTGCATAATGGGTGTGTATACGTATGCATATGGACACACACACACATACAAGCATACATAGAGCACTACTTCTTTTGCTGTCTAACAGACAATTTCTTGAGGGTAGGCACTTTTTGTCCCTTCTTTGTATACCCAGTGCCTGGTACATAGAAGTTACCTAATAAATATTTGTAGAAATGAATTGATTTCTGGGGAACCTTGGTTATACAGTGTATGAAGAATTAGACATGGAGTCAAGATAAACCAATGCATTCAACTACTATCTCAGGCACTTAAAATCACTTTAACTGCTCCCAGTCTGTTTCCTCCTCTGTACTACCTACATTGCTTGGTAGTTTTCAGGTAATGTAAAATGCTTTATGCACTTTAAAGCTTGACATTACTAACCATCATCATTATCATATTCTTTTTTATGTTATTATTATTATTATTATTATTATTATTATTATTATTATTATTAATACATCTGCTTTTCTAATAGATGTCCCTTGGAAATGAAGGCTTTTTCTTTATTGCCTCCAATTGATTCTTTGGGGGTTTATGTAGTTCAGAAACTTGGTTATGCCATTTCTTAGACATTTGAATTTGAGGTGTCTTTCTGGCAGTATTCTCTGGATTCTCTGTTTTAGTTTTTTCCAGTTTCTTCAAATATTTCTGCAAATATTTTCTATATTATTTAGTATCTATATAAATGGAATTATCTATCTATGTAATTATTATTTAATATCTATAGAAATGAAATCTTTATGATTTTTTCTAAAAGAACTCTGCCCCTTTGATAAATTTTTTGTTATTGTTTTTGTTTTTCAGAGCTACCTCAAAATGTCTCTTCATTTTCTATTCTTGCCTCTGCATATTTAGATTCATTTTTTTCTGTTTTTAAGTAATTTTCTAATATGTAGGAAAGTTTTGAAATTTTTTTACAGATTCAGCAGTCTAATTATTTTTATTGATTCTTCCTTAATAGTTATAATTTCTATTTATATCATTGGATATTTTGAGTTAATTCTTTATTGAACTTCTAAAACATTTTGGGAATTCTAAGAATTGCTTCACAATACATTCCAGAATCATTTTAGAAATATATTTTAATTTATTTTCTTGCATTTTTCTTGCATTCTTTTTTAAAGAATTGAGTTCCAAATTCTGCCCCGCCCTTGCATCCCTTTCCCTGCTCCTTGAGAAAGCAAGAAATGTGATATAGGTTACTCATTTTTTGTTAGTCATATTGTATTGTCAAAGAAAACACAAACTTCTCTCTAAAAAACCCCAAGAAAAATAGAGAGTTTAAGAAATTAATTATTGTATATGAATTAATACTCTGATTATATTCAGAGTTTAACAGTTCTTTCTCTGGAGGTAGATAGTATTTTTCATCATAATTCCTTTGGAATTGTCTCAGATCATTTTATTCCTGACAATAGCTAAGTCATTCACAACTGATCACCCTACAATATTGATGTCGCTGTGTAGAATTTTCTCTTTTTTCTGCTCCCTTCACTTTGCATTAGTTCATGTAAATTTCCAGGTCTTTCTGAAATCATCATACTCACCATTTCATATAGCACAATAATATTCCATCACAGCCACATACCATAACTTGTTCAGCCATTCCCAAATGGATGTGTATTGTCCTAATTTCTAATTCTTTGCCACCACCAAAAGATCTGCTATAAAAATTTGTATACAAACGTAAATATTTGCATATATATACATGTATATAATTTCTTTTTAAAAAAATCTCTTTGGAGGGGCAGCTAGGTGGTGCAGTGGATAGAGCACTGCCCCTGGAGTCAGGAGTATTTGAGTTCAAATCTGGCCTCAGGCACTTAATAATTACCTAGCTGTGTGGTATTGGGCAAGCCACTTAACCCCATTTGCCTTGCAAAAACCTTAAAAAAATCTCTTTGGGATACAGACAAATATTGATATTGTTGGATTAAAATTTTATAACATTTTGGATATTGTTCTAAATTGTTCTCTAGAATGACAGGATCAATTCATAACTCTACCAACAATGATTTAATTTTCCTGGTTCCCCATATCCTCTTCAACATTTGTCAAATTTCTTTTCTGATATAATAGGTAATGTGATGGGTATGAGATAGAACCTCAGAGTTGTTTTAATTTGCATTTCATTAATAAATCATAATTTAGAGCATTTTTCCATCTGGTATAGATAGCTTTGGTTTCTTTATCTGAAAACTGCCTATGCATATCCGTTAACAGTTATCAATTTTGAAATGACTATATTCTTATGAATTTGACTCAGTTGCCTCTATATTTGAGAAATGAGACCTTAATGAGAGAAGCTTCCTCTAAAATACCAACTGGCCTCCAGTTTTTGATTTTCTTCTAATTTTGGATTGCATTGGTTTGTTTGTGCAAATCCTTTTAAATTTAAATTAATTTGGGTGCTGTACCACTTAGGGTATATATGTTCAATATTGACATCACTTCATTGCTATGCTACCTTTTAGCTAGATATACTTTTCCTGATTATCTCCTTTAAATAGCTTTATTTTTGTTCTTGCTTTATTTGAGATTTTGATTTTTTTTAACTTCAGCTGAAGCAGAATAAATTCTGCTCCAGATCTTCCTATACTCTTTGTTTATGTGCTTCTAATGTATTTTTTTGGTAAATAATATATTGTAGGATTTTGGCTTTTAATCCACTCTGCTATCTACTTCCATTTGATGGATGAGTTCATCCCTTCTACATTCACAGTTATGATTACTGTCTATTTTTCTCCATCCTACTTTTTCCTCTGTTTATCCATCTCTCTGTCTATCCTTTCACCTTGTCCCTCTTCAAAAGTGCTTTTTTTCTGACCCCTATCTCAGATAATTCATCCTCCCTTCTTTCAAACAACTCTTCTTTTCTCATTCTCCTTCTCTTCTACTTTCATATAGAATAATATAGATTTTATACTCAATTGATTATATTCTTTCTTTAAGCCGATTCTGAGTAAGATTCAAGTGTTGTCTGCAACCCCTTCCCTTTTTTCCTTTATAAAAAGTTCTTTTATATTTACCTTATTTCCCCCCTCCCTTTCTTCTCCTAGTGCATCCATTTTTCTCACTTTTTTTACCTTATTTTGGGGGGAGAAGGGGTATTATCTCATCATAATTAACTCCTATTTCTACATATACTCCTACTAACTACTCTAATATTGATAAAGTTCTACCTTATTTCAAGTATCATCTTCCCATAAGGAATGTAAATAGTTTAACTTTATTGAAATCCTTGTAATTTGTCTTGTCTGTTTACCTTTTTATGCTTCTTTTGAGTCTTGTATTTGAAAGTCAGATTTCATATTCAGCTTTGTCTTTTCATCAGGATTGGTTTAAAGTCTCCTAGTTAAAGGTCAATTTTCCCCTCTGAAAGATTATCAGTTTTGCTTATTAGGTTGGAATTCAAGCTCCTTTACCTCTGGAAATCATATTTCTAACCCTTTACTTCTTAAATGTAAAGGCTACTAAATCTTGTATTATGTTGACTACAGCTACATGATTTTTGAATTTTTTTTCTGGTTTCTTGCAATATGTTCTCTTTAACCTGAGGCTCTAAAATTTGATAATCATATTCTTGGGAACGTTCATTTAGGGATCACGTCTGGAGATTATCTGGTTTTAAAATATCAGGGCAGTTTTCCTTGATAATTTCTTAAAATATAATGTCCAGGATCCTTTTTTAATCATGGCTTTCAGGTAGTCTAATAGTTCTTAAATTATCTGTCTTCTATTTTCCAGGTCAGTTCTTTTTCCAATGAAATATTTCATACATTGTTCTTCCTTTTTCATTTTTTTGATTTTGCTTTATTTTTTATTGCTGCCTCCTGGAGTCATTAAGCTTCTACTTGTCCAATTTTAATTTTTAAGAAATGATTTTCTTTAATGAGCTTTTGTGCAGCCTTTTCAATTTAGCCAATTCTAAGGATTTCTTTTTGTACATATTTCCCCTTTTGATCAATTTTGCTTTTAAAAAAATATTTAAGGCAAGGGGGGTTAAGTGACTTGCCCAAGGTCACACAGCTAGTCAGTTATTAAGTGTCTGAGGCCAGATTTGAACTCCGGTCCTCCTGACTCCAAGGCCGGTGCTCTATCTATTGCATCACCTAGCTGCCCCTCAATTTTACTTTTTAAGGAATTCTTTTCTTTATTGAATTTGTGTCTCTTTTACCATTCAATCTATTCAATTTTATTTTTGGTTTTTGCAAGTCAAATGGGGTTAAGTGGCTTGACCAGGGCTACACAGGTAGGTAATTATTAAGTGTGTGAGGTCACATTTGAACTCAGGCACTCTTGACTCCAGGGCTGGGTGCTCTAGCCACTGCGCCACCTAGCTGCCCCTTAATTTTTTTAAAGTTATTTTCTTTTGTAGTTTTGGGTCTTACTTACCAAATTATTGGCTCTTTTCTCAGATTTTCTTGCACCACTCTCATTTCTTATCCCAGTTTTCCTTTCTCTCTCTGATTTTTAAAATTCTTATTGAGTTCTTCCAGGAATTCTTTTTTGTTGGGCCTGAAACCAATTCACATTTTTCTTTGAGGCTTTCTGTGTAGTTGTTTTGACATAGTTGACTTCTCAATTTGTGTTTTGATTTCCCCTGTTGCCAAAGTAATTTTCTATTATCAGGTTTTTATCCGAATCTTCCACCTAATTCTTGACTTTTAGCTTTCTGTTAAAAAAAAAAGTTCTGCTCAGGGGTGCAGGGGGGCACTGTTTCAAGCTTCAGATTTTTTCTGTAGATATTTTCAGAGCTAGTTCTAGGTGGTCTATAAATTTTCATTTCTTCTAAGGTGGTATGATCTAAGGAGAGGTGTGGTTACCACTTGCCAGCCTGTGCTCTGGTATATCTTTCAGTGATTACAAGTACTCTTTTCAACCCTAGAACTATTACCATACTCTTGACTTTTGCTAATACTCTTCCTTTATTACCTGGAAACTTGAATGGTAAATGCAACAGAATCCTGCTCCCAGTTCCAGAAAAGGTTCTCCTGTAATCTTCTAACTAGGTTGTCTGATTTGCTTATCATCAGTGGGTTGAGATCTCTAGAAGCCACTGCTGGCAATTTAGTCATCCCCAAATCCTGAGGCAACCTTGTTAAAAAGGAGGCCTCTGTGGGCAGCTAGGTGGTACACTGGATAGAGCACTGGCCCTGGGGTCAGGAGGACCTGAGTTCAAATCCAGACTTAGATATGTAATAATAGCTTAGCTGTGTGACTTTGGGCAAGTCCTTTATCCCCATTGCCTTAAATAAAATTTTTTTAAGAAATTAAAAAAAGAAAAAAGAAATGAGGCCTCTGAAAGACTGCACTTCACTCTAATCTGGATGCAATAGATTTTTCTTGCTGATCTCACTTTTCTTGAACTAGAAGATTATTTCACTCCATCCTTTGGTTGGTTTTTGCCTCTCCAGGATTTGTTTTGATCCATTATTTTGCTATTGGCTGGAGTGGAAAAAATGACTTCATTTGACCAATTTTTTTTTGGTTTTACCAATGAAGAATTTCAATTGGGATAATATTTTACAATCATTTAGAGGGGAATTTTGGAATAACTTGTCTGAGTGCATCGTCTGCTCTGCCTGTTTGGCTCTGAATCTCCAGGATTCTTGAAAAAAAGTTCTGATAGTTTTACCTTCCTCAGAGGATTTTGACTTAATTTCCTTCATTGTTAAGTACATGTTTATTGAACAGTTTATTTTGGGAAAAATATTTAATCATTTATCTTCCTCAATTGCATTTTGTCTCAATTTTTCCTCCTAATTTTTCTATGGTCTTACTGACAGCATATGCAATATAATCTTGGTAGCAATTTTCCCCAGTTTACATTATCATGAACAAGTTATGTTCCTAGGAAGGTTTTAACTAATAGTTTCAGTGGTATAGGTGCAGCCTTCAGGATCTATGCTTTTTTTTTTTTTAACACTTCAGCTCTTCAGTCTTCACTAGACACCTAGATTTTAGTAAAGGGACTTACTAAAATACTATACTTAAAAGGGACAAATCTTCACCCCAGACTTGGAATCAGCTATTTCAGAAATATTCACAACCTCTATGGTGAAGGAGTTTACAGATTTTGAGAAGCACACATGCAGAAAATGTGTATTAAATTGTTAACACACAAAACTTGGCACTGGAAGTATTTTCTTTATTATTAGGCTCTTTAAAGAAACCTCCCTAGTTATATTTCTCTACTGAACTACAATAGCTGTAGTTTTGCACATTTGTTACTAGTAGTTTTCTCTTCTAGGGAGGGTCATGAGACTTTAGGACAGTCCCTAAAGCTTTCTATTACTAATGGATCTCTCCTTTTTCCTAAAGCAATAATTCCCATGGGAGACTGTGCTAGAGTCAATTCTTCCTGCTTTATGATGGTTGATTGTTAAATTTTCAGGGTATTTACTCTTTGACAATTGGCAAACATTATAGATTTGGGCTTACTTTATTATTTTCTTGATTCTATAAATTTAAGAAAGTGATTAAAAATCCTTATGAATGCAGATTAAATTTAAAAGTGTCATGCATACTTTTATTCAGGAGAGAAGGTTATTAAACATTTGTCAGCACAGAATTGCTGCCATGCCAATGGCTACTGTTAAATTATCTGCAATCATAGACATGCAGACTTTTTGAGATATTCCTTTGTCTAAGATCAGGAAAACACAGAGAGAGGTTGCCATGACCAAGTGAGGAAAAAAGGAATTTTCTTTTTGTTTAAGTCTTCTAAAAGGTTAGCTCAATGTACTTGTCATGTACTTGCTCCAAAAGAAAGAATAAAATAAAAGACAGATCATCTCTTTTATATGACCCCTGATTTTTGACTCCAAAGTCAACTGAAAGACCCTTTGCATAACATGGTATAAGTCAATAAGGTATGGCTATTAATAGGTTCTCAATTTATATATGGAGGACTAGAACCAAACAAAGAACATCAGCACATCCAGATTTGAGCATGCTCCATTTCTCTGTTACAATCTTCTCCAACATTGTTGCATCTATATAGTAACTCTTACTATTTGCTCTCAATTTTTTCAGGTCTGCAGGGTTGCACTAGGCCTGTTTCCCTCAGAGGGTAAATATGGTCACTGGGATCATTGCTTCAGGAAGAGTCAGATTGGCCATTTAAGTGACCTTTTCACTTTACCAGTTTATTCTGGGATTCACAGTCCTCTCTATAGTTGACTTTGTTCAGTTCTAAATCAGCCTCTAGGGGCTCTAAGTGACAGGATCAAAGGAAAGTCTCCCCAGGTCACTACTAAATGGGGCCTCTAAAAAAACTTTGCACTTGAGGTTTTCCACTTTAATCTCACTTTTTTCAGTTGTCCATTTCCTCCTCTGCTGTATTAATTATAATCATTTGCTCCTCATTTGACCACTTTCCCTCTTTAACCTTAGGGATGATCTGATTCATTCCTCTGAACTTGTCCCTTTAGTGGGTCCTTGCCTGTCCTGGGAACTCTACCTAGGTTAGATTCTATCCAAAATATGGGGGCCTTAAATATTTGGGTCATGGGAAGGAGTCTTCTAAATTCTAACTTTCAAAAGTTGGGGACAAGGAATGTAGAGAATGGGATGGGAATCTCAAGAGACATTCCTTTCCTAGACATCTCTAGTAGACCAAGAGGGGATCAGTACTGAAAGAAGTTGCCTAAATTTGCTGCAACTTAATGAGTTCATAGAACTCATCTTAATCATTATGAAGGAAGGAATCCTGGGGTCAGAAATTATGGCACTACCAAGAATTATGATCTGGTGTTCTGGTCTTCAATTATCTTTTCCCCCCTCAGAACACATTTTTCAAGTTACCATTTTGGATAAATTTTGAATGGCTTTTTACATTTAACTTCTTGTCATTACTATAGTTTTTGTATTTCAGAGTCCTTAAAAATTTAGTTGATTTAATGGAAAAATTGATCCTGTAATTGGGCCCTCTTCTTCTGTTATCTTCCTAAATATTCCAGAAGCCTTAGGAAGTCTGGTCTAAAATGCATAGGAAAGAAATTAAGCAACTGAAGGAGAAGGAGAAGCATATCACAGGGTATCCTGTGATATTGTAACACAAAGGGGGCAATACAGACATCTTTTTTCCCTTACCCAAAATGCCAGAAAATAAATCCAGGATACACTTTTGTCATCTAATTGACTATTCCTACAAACCTTGTGAAATATATGATCAGCCTTTGAGAGTTCCACTAGGTGCCCCATTAAGGAGATTAAAGATAATCAGAGAATAGAAGAAGGTAGGGCAGTGCAGGCAACCAATAAAATTCAGGTTGCCCTAATTGTGATACAAATATATCTTTTTTTTAATGTTCCATTTGTGAAAGATAATGTAGGATGAAGGCAAATTGAATTGAGTCACAAAAGCTATTGGGGTAGCTATGAGTCTGGCATCTGTGTCTTGTGGTTCAGCAGCCTTTATGATGACATGCGCTATTTCATCCAGCTGTTAGAAAACTGATGAGCAAACACCTGGGCACCAGATGTGCTTGCTTGGATCAAATCACTTGGTCCAATTCATTTTCCCCTTCTACTTCATTAAGTGAGAAGGATTTAATGCTAGATGTTTTCTTGGGTCCCTGGATGGTGGTGTTTCCTGGAAGTTTTATACAACAAAAGTAATTGGGTGAAAAGACCAGCTAATATCATCACAGCTTCTTTTATCATCTTCTATAATTTCTGACTATATTATTGTGATATACTAAATATTCTATGTGATCTGTAATCTACTCAGAAAAATTATGCCTAACTGTTCATTTTACCTATCTGTTGACCAGTTCTCTGCCTACATAAAGAACATCTGCTTCTCATGTTTATGTAGCATGGGTGCTGATCATAATTTGCCTTTGTCATTATTCTTCTCTTGGCCTATCATAAAAGGGATGACACAAATAAAGCATATATGTGGAATGGTGGTTGTTGGAATTATGGTCAACTGACAAGGCACATCAACTTCTCAGCACTTGAATAGCCAGTTTATTGGATGAGCCAGGACAATATCACAAATGGCTTGTCAGAATGACTAGTACTCCCCATAGACCTTGAGGCAGGTGTTTTTGCTTTCATTCTAATCTTTTTTGTTTTTAGCTGCTTGTTGTAATAGCACACTCAACATTGAGGAAAGATTTATATTGGAAAAAAACTGGTCACCTAATTTCTTAGCCCTAGTGGAATCATTTGCTTCATTCCTAAAAAAAAGCTCAACTCACTCTTATGTGATTTAGATTCTCTGGAGCAAAATGTATCTATGTCTTGAATCTTGATAACCATTCAAATTTTCATTTGCTAGAAGTATAGAATATTAACATTGGAAGAGAATTTAGAGAACATCTCATCCAACTTGTTCATTTTACAGATCAGTAAGTTGAAATCAAGAAAGGCAAAGTGATTTATTTGCCCAAGGTAATTCAGCTTGTTAATGACAAGGAGAGGTCATCTGATTCCTAATCTAGTGTTCATTCTGATACATTGCAATTATTAAGCCATCTTTTGCTTATTCTTCTTTTTAAGACTTTATTTATAGAAAAAAGGCCAACATGTCTGGAGTCTTCTGGGCCATCAAGTTCTAATTTTCTCATTTACTTTAGTTGTCTTATAAAATGAAGAAAATGTCATGAGTATCTCTTTCAAAAAGTTGTGAAAAAAAACCTTTGGAAAAGTGTAGAGCTCAATATAAATAAAAGTTATCAAAAGCTGCTTCTATTTATAAAAGGTGCTGTTGAAAGCTCTGTCACTTTCTGGTAGAAGGAAATCAAAACAACCATGATCTGATGTTGAGGAATTTTCTTTCTTCTGACTACCTTTAAGTTTTTAATCCCCTAGGTGTTTGCCTTTTTTTTTTAGTTTTTGCAAGGCAGTGGGGTTAAGTGGCTTGCCCAAGGCCACACAGCTAGGTAATTATTAAGTGTCTGAGGCCGGATTTGAACTCAGGTCCTCCTGACTCCAAGGCCAGTGCTCTATCCACTAGCCGCCTCTGTTTGACTTTTTTACATATAATGTTGTATCACACAGAGTTTGTTAGAATATTTTGAAATCCATAGTAATTTATCTGCATTACCAAGATTTAGCTGTATTACATTATTTGTTATTGTACTATATTATAGATTTCTGCAAAGGTTATAGCATATTCCAAAGACTTTCCTCCCTGGAGTAGGTCAAATCCTGAAAACTCTGGATATTGAAGTTATGAAATTTTATTATAGTGACTCCAGTCCTCAGTAGTCTTTCTTAGAAACCAGGTTTTCAAAAAAAAAGAAACAAGGTTTTCTACTCATGGACTTAATCAGTATGAATGTAATTTTCTTTGTGCCTGAGAAAATTTTTGCTGGTGATCTGCAAGACCTTTTTCTTGGATACTGACTTATATGACTCCTATGAAATACCTCATGATTTAATGTTCTGTGGATATATTGATCTTTTCCCAGTATACATAAGGCCAAGTGATGGACTAATGGCCTGTATATAATTAAATCCATTGATTACTTTATTTAATACCAAAGTGATCAAAGCTTTGATCTTCTCCTTTTTAGAAATCCTTTCTTTTAAACAAAAGTGTATTGGATGGTGTATTCAATTAGTAATTTTCTTTAAAATGGATTATAAGTGATTGAAATCTGTTTGGTAACCTATTCAAATTTCAGTAGTTTTTTTTCCCTTTGTAAGTTTTGTGAAAAGTTTCATTCTTGCAATAGCTTCTTCCAAGGTCATTCTCAGGATAACTGTAGTTCTTATAGGGTATGGGGCTACCCATCATAATATAAAAGTTGACTTCTAAGATTACTGAATGTCATCTTTAGATTAATTAGGAGAAACTGACCAATAGTTTCAACTTGGCAATAGTCACCTATTTCTGTAGCTGCCGAGAGGGTTGAATATGTGCCAAGTCTCAGTTTTTCAAAAAATCACTCATGAGTTTGGAAAGACTGCTCATGATTTTAACCAGAAGTATTTTGACTAATTATTTTTTCTCCACCTTTCAGGGTCAGAATGAAAAGTAAGTATTTGCTGAGTAAAGTCTCATTTGAGAATTATAAATAGGAGTAGTTAGTTTTCAAATACCATCCCACCAAATATCGACTCTGGCAAAGTTTCTTTGTTTTGAAAATGAGAAATTCTTCTATAAGAGGAAAATCCCTCCAAAGTTATGGGAGTTGATGAAACATTACATTTATCATAGGCCAAGAAGAATATCAGATACAATTATACACCAGGACCCTGCTATATTACTTTACTTTCTGTCTGGCTGTGTTTAGAACTTTAACATCTCATGAATATTTGAGTTATGCATCATTCTCTGCTTTTACATTTATTAATACAGTGGTAACACTTACCCTCTAAGTATTTAAAGAGCATTTATGGCTAAATTTTTAGAAACTAAAGAGAGATATCATGGTCACTTCTCCAGTTTCTGAAATTATTCTCTTGAACCCAGGAAAGATAACCAAAATAATTTTCCTTTTTTTTTGGGGGGGGTTGCAAGGCAAATGGGGTTAAGAGACTTGCCCAAGGTAACATAGCTATGTAGTTAAGTATCTGAGGTCAGATTTGAACTCAATACATCCTGACTCTAGGGCTGGTGCCACCACCTGGTTGGCAAATAACCAAAATTCTAAGAGCAGCTGAGAGAAATGAGGCAAAGTTGGTAAGGAATATGTGTAGTACATTTTTATCTCCTTGAAAATCTCTGAAATGGGTAACCCCAGGATCCCCTGGAACGAGAATATTCTGGTGGGCCTACTCTCTTCTTGAATTCACTATTTTCTTTATTTGTGAGACTAAAAGTTGGTACAGTCTAAATTTTGTGTATTTATCACTTTCCTTGTAGGAATACATACCATGTTACTTGAGCCATTTCTGTCAAAACTAAATAATTTCTAGTCTAGTAAAAAATTTGAGCATTACTGTTTTATGGACCAATTTATAAAAATGTCAGGTCTCTGGATGGTATTTCTTTTTTGTGGATTTTTCTCAGAACACCCTGCGACTTGAAAAACCATTTCTTTCACAGTTCATTACACACCCTTTACCCCCCTGATACCAGTGTTGATTGTATACAATTCATTCAGCTTCTTGTATTCTCATTATATAGGACAAAGGGGATAAAGAAGTTGGACTGGGTTGTAAAAAGGCTACTTTATATTAGAAATTGTCAGTTCTTGCCCAGTCATTGGCTTGGGAAAGTATTTCAATATCATAACTTGGGATCATGAGCCGAATATGAAACTTGAGGTTTCTAGTCGTCTTTGAAGCTAGGTATTTAAAAAAAAAACTGATATAAAACAATGCCTGGGAAAAGATAGAAAAGACTCCAATCGACTTAGTATATCTTATTTGCACAACCAACTGTGCCTGCCATGTTCTTCATTTACATGTACTAATGGATTTTGGTACTTTGTCAAAGGCATAATCATTTAATGGCACTTGAGTTTATATATATAAATAGGAAATCTTAATATTTTAACTTCAGAGATAGAGTGGTAGCTAAGAGGTTTAGTGACTTGCCAAAGGGCATTGAGCTAGTTAGTTAACCATAAGCATCTATTTTCTTTTTTTTTTTTAGGTTTTTGCAATGCAATGAGGTTAAGCTGCTTGCCCAAGCCTACACAGTTAGGTAATTATTAAGTGTCTGAGTTCAGATTTGAAGTCAGGTCCTCCTGACTCAAGGGCCAGTGCTCTATCCACTGCACCACCTAGCTTCCCCACCTAAGCATCAATTAAGTGCTCACTATGTACTTGCTCTGTGCTAAGTATTAAGGTTATAAATGCAAGCAAAAAGAAAGACAATTAATGTGGATATTAGGACTTTGAGCCCATTTTCTTTCTAACAACAAAAATAATTGCATCTATATCTGACTTTGAGGTTTTCAAAATACTTTACATAAATAATATCACATGATCTACCAGACTGCATATTATGTGAACCCCTTCCCAGTCTTCCATCCTTAAGCAGAACTCCATGTTCTAAGATACTTGCCCTTCCTCTCCCTCATCTGTTTTTTTTTCTCTTTTTCTTTAACCTCATTGACATTTCTATATATATCCCCTTCATGGTACAGTAGAAAGAGAACTTTTGGGGTGAGAAGGCTTGAATTCAAATCCCACTTCCATCTCTTCTTAGCTATGATCTTGCTACAAGTCATTCAATATTCCCAGTCTTTAGTTCTTTTTTTTCTGTAAAATGAATGAGTTGAAGTAGGTGACTGTTATTTATGTCTAAAATCTTAATCTACACTGTCAGGGGTAGGGGCAACTCCTTTTTTTTTTTGGCAAGGCAAATGGGGTTAAATGGCTTGCCCAAGGCCCCACAGCTAGGCAATTATTAAGTGTCTGAGACTGGATTTGAACCCAGGTACTCCTGACTCCAGGGCCGGTGCTTTATCCACTGCACCACCTAGCTGCCCCACAACTCTTGTTTCTTAAAAAGATTCTTATAACTTTGTTCATTTAAAGCATTTATCACATTGGCACTTGTATTTTAACTAATTTTAGATGATATTCCTTTCCTATATCCAGCACCACCCATAACCTATATCTGTAACCTTAGTTTTTGGGCAAAGACCACTCATTTTCATTTTTATTTCTTCCATAGAACTTGAGTACTTACACAATAAATGAATTTCATTATGTTCCATAACCTCATAAGGTAAGGCCATTCTGTGATAAAATAAGTGCCAGTGTTTTCATTAATAGTTAATGGATTTATGGTATTATCATATTGATCAATTTTTGCATTATGATTATAGTGACAAAAACTTGATCCCAAATGAGTGACTCTTCATGGCAGATACCTAGGCAGGATACTTTGTTAGGCCAGTGAGAACTTTGGATGGGTAGATATTTGTATACTCATTAAACCTTGCCACATGAATTTTTACCTTGTACTAACAAGAATGAATGAATGAATGAATGAAAACATTGCGTTTATTATGTGCCAAGTGACAAGGATACATATCAAAAAAGACTGCAGGGAAGATGAAAAGGCTAAGAGGCCTCTGGGTATATGTACAGGAAGGAAGGAAACCTGGAGGGATATGGTCAGCACTACGGTGACTAAGGATTGGAGTTGAGCAGGATTCTGAATTCTTTTAAGCAGAAATAGGGATAGAGAGATCCAATTTCCAAAAAGGAGGGAAAAGAGGAAAGGGGGTATTGGTAGGAAGGTCAGGTTGATTGATTGGATACTATGAGATAGTATGAGAGAGCGGTTCTAGTTAGATTTTTGAGGTGCCTCAATAATTTCTTTTCCAAAGGAGGTGACATAAAAACTGAACCTTGAGGGGAGGGAGCCTAAGATTGAGGAGAAGTGAGAGAGCCTTGAAGGCCTGTCCTTGGAGGCATGAGATGGAATATCATAGGCCTGGAGCTTTATCTTTAATATTTTTCCCATTGACTACCCCTTTATTTAATCCAGACAGCCCTAAACAAATTACTCAATGAGAGCTTGTACATTATTTTAATAATTTTGAACACCAGATGCAAATATAACTCTTTGGTCTGAATGTTCTAGGGCTTATTTGACAATGATAAGAACTGGAAGATAATCTATCCTATTCTGTCACTGTAGAATATGTTCAACTGCTGCAGATTAGAAGAGAATAATGAATCTTTTTGTGGGGGAGGGAAAGGACATTGAACAGTGAGTCATATGTAGGTTTGTTTATAGACAATGCTTTCTGCATGTGTTCTGTTGATAGTAATGAATGTCACCTGAAAAGACTCTCAAGGTGCTGAAACCTTTCTACAATATTTTTAAGACCTTTCCATGAGGACACAACCTTCCTGGATATTAATTTCCTTTATGAAAACATGAAATGTTCCTTTAAAAAAGTCTCAGTTTCAATATGCCTTTAGTCCAATGCTCAATATTATATTTAATATTATAGTATTATCATTTTAGATGAAAATATCATCCTTGTAACTAAGCATTTAGAAACCAAATGAAAAGAGAAAAAATAAATATCTATTTTTACAGTTTTATCCTCTTAGGTCTTTTCTTAGTTAATCTGTTTGGAAAATTCTTCTGCTAAGGTAGAATAAATATATTACAACAGGGACTCTATCGACACAGTTTGAAGGTAGCCTAATCTGGCTATGGCAGTGTCTCACATATCACTGTACCTAGTCAATACTCTATTATTGCAAGTTAAGTGGTTTGCTACAGTATTCTGCGCACAGGGTATTAGAAAGCATGTTACCTAATTTCCTAAGCAATAATGGTATAAGCAGTATGCATTTTTTATTATAAAAACTAACAATTGCCTCCACAGAGTTAATGGTTTCTTATATACCATTGGAACCCAGGAGATTCAGTCATAAATCAGGACAAAATTAAATGTAAAATGCACTAAATTTTCACAAGATTAAATTTCTTTTCAGGGCTGAGGTTTTTAGTTTTACCTAGAATCAGAATTTGTTTTTTTTCCTTCTTTGTGCTTTTTTTTTACTGTGTGTGTCTTGTGTTGTGATGTTTTCTGATTAAAATAAATTCAGAATAATTATTGAATCAATAACTTATCAAATATTCATGGGCAACATTCTTTACCTTGCTTGGATGTCTTCTCAGCTCAGTCCCTTTCTAAGCTTTTCAATGTCTAAATATTAAGTGCATTTCAAGACACAAAAACAAAGAAAGGAAAATGAAAGAAATTGTAAAAAATTCTATACCTTTCATTTTTGATTCCCATGATCCCAAATGGGAAGTCTGTTTACATACCTGCTCCCTTTGTATAAGTAGAGAGCTTATCCTGTGTATATAAGAACTGATTATTGAATTAAAAGAAAAAAATATATTCCTTACTTGGTGGAACAAGGGATGTTTTCAGGAATAGTAGGGTAGTTTCCTTCCATGATCATCTCATCCTTGGATGATAAAAATGCAGTGCCACCTCCCCTTCAATTCACTATTAAATGCCAGATTCTTATGACTGGGCTGGTAAACAATTGACTTGAGTAGAATATTACTGCCCATAATAATAAATTACCTTCAGGGCTTCAGGAATAAGGCAAGATAGCAGTCAGGACATTCTCCTGATACTGATATTTGGTGATCTGTCTTTGATTTGACTTCCTCAGTATTTTTGAAAGAATTTATCTGAAAAGAGAGAAAACATGGAAGTTGAGTATGATTTAGTTATTGGGGTATATATGTTTGTATGCATAGGAAAGTGTAAGAACTCAGGGTTCTGATTCCTTGCTTTGACAAAAGTCTGATGGTATGTGTATATGTCAGTGAGTAGAGAGGGTAGGCATGATTTGATAAAGGGTAAATCTTTATGCAAAACCCTCAGGAGTGAGTCTCTGGAAGGTTTGTCACTATGGAGAGAGTATGTGCTGAAGCTAAATGAAAGTTGGATGGTATGAAATCTAACACTTGGCAAATTTGGGATTGTCTCTATATTCTATATATGAGAAAGCCAGAAATGGGCTAAGAGCCTGGAGGAGATAGAGTGTTCTTAGAACAGTAACATAAACAATCTTTATCAGTTATTTATGAATGACTTTAAAAAAATTCTTATTGAACCAGAGAGGGCAATGTTTATAGTAGAAAATGAATCAGCCTTGAAGTAGAGAAGACATGGATTCAATTCTCAACTCTATTGGGTGTGAGATCCTGGGTAAGTTATTAGACTTTGGCTTACTCATCAGTTAAATGAGAGGTGTGGCTCAAGTCAGTTAGTTAATTAACATATTTTAAGCATCTATTATGTGCCCAGTAAGGCCTCAAGGCCTCATGAATCTCCTGTTTTCATAAAAAGTTGCTTATCTACATTGAGAATTTTTTTTTTTCACCTGGGAGTTTCCTTTACAAAAGAAATCACAAGTCTAATCTCTATCCCTAGCTATTGGGACATAGCTTTATGCAAATATTTTGAGGATCTATGGTTTTTGCTTATATTCTCTTCAACTACTGCAGATTATAATCCTTCTATATCAGAGTAGATGGATATTGTGATCTTTTAAAAAACTTTTTAAAATGTTATTTTATTCAATTTTTTCCAATTACATATAAAGATAGTTTTCAACTTATTTCTTTTTGTAAGATTTTTAATTACATAGTTTTCTATTATCCTCCTTTCCTCCCCTTCCCCTTAACTCCTCCCCACATCTAGTAATTTTATATGCTGTATGTGTACAGTCATATTGAATATATTTCCATATTAATCATGTTGTGAAACAATAATAATAACAACCAAAGGGAAAATATAAGAAAGAAAGAAAGAAAAAAGATAAAACAAGTTTTAAAAAGTGACCATAGTATGCTTTTCTCTGCATTTACACTCCATAGTTTGTTCTCTGGGTGTGGATGGCATTTTCCATTGAAAATTTTTGGGAATTGTCCTTCTAATTGCTGAGAGGAGATAAATCCATTACAGTTGCTCATTTCACTATTTTACTATTATTGTGTACAATGTTCTGATTCTGCTCACTTCACTCATCATCAGTTCATGCGAGTGTTTCCAGGCTTTTCTGAAGACTGTCTGCTCAAGATTTCTTAAAGAACAGCAAAAATACTCCATCCCATTGATGCAGGGAAAAGAGGAAGAGAATTGTGAATGTAACAGAAAGAATTTAGGTAGAGATATAAATTGACTCTTGAGAAGTAAATTGACTTGAAGTGGAGAATTTCTATTGTAACAGAAACAATTGTAATCTTGGGTGGAGACCCTCCCCATTCTTTTTTATTTTTTTAAACAATCCATTTATTTTTTATTTTATTTTATTCTTTTTATATTTTTGCAAGGCAATGGGGTTAAGTGGCTTGCCCAAGGCCACACGGCTAGGTAATTATTAAGTGTATGAGACCGGATTTGAACCCAAGTACTCCTGACTCCAGGGCTGGTGCTTTATCCACTGCGCCACCTAGCCACCCCTACCCTCCCCATTCTTAATGTACCATTAATTCATTGTTTAATGTAAAATTTGTATCCTGATCTCTTGAGGCTTTACCCTCTACTTAATTCTGGGACTAGTAGGAGAAAGGGAATTCACCTTTTTCCCTCTGGATGAGAGGCAAAACTTAAAAACCTGAGCTGGACTCCAATTCAGGTCTGGCAGTCTTCTCTGACCATGGCCCAGCCTTAACTGCTTGGCTGTTGTTCTTTTATCTCTCTCTCTCTCTCTCTCTCTCTCTCTCTCTCTCTCTCTCTCTCCCCCCTCTTTGTAGCCCTTCCTATATCTTGTAACCTTTTAAATAAATTTTTGTTTTATTTCCACCCATGCTTTTCCCAAGTCTGAATAATGATTCCTCATAGGCAGAACTGAACATAAGTAGTCAGTACTACACCATTACTTGTTCAGCCATTCTCTAATTGATGGGCATCCCCTCAATTTCTAATTCTTTGACACCACAGAAGAGCTATTTTAAAATATTTTTTGCACATACAGATTTTCCCCCTTTTTATAATGATCTCTGTGGGATTCATTGATATTGAAAAATCAAAGAATATGTGCAATTTTATTGCCTTTGGGAATATTTCCAAATTACTCTCTAGAATGGTTGGATCAGGTTCCAACTCCACCAACAATGCATTTGGGTTGCAATTTTCCCATATCCCCTGAAAAATGGATCATTTTCCTTTTTTTTGTCAGATTTAACCAATCTGATAAGTATTGGGTGGTACCACAGAATTGTTTTAATTTGTGTTTCTCCAATTAATAATGATTTAGAACATTTTTTATATGACTGTAGTTTTAGTTTCTTCATATGAAAATTGCCTTTCATAATCTCTGACCATTTATTAATTGAGGGAAATTATTTCCTAGCTTTCTGTATTCTTTCTAAACTTGGTTGCATTAGTTTATTTGTGCAAAACCTTTTTTTAAATTTAGTGTAATCAAAATTATCCATTTTGTATTTTATAATGTTCTCTAACTTATGTTTGATAATAATAAACTCCTGTTCCTATAGATCTGATGGACTATTTCTTGCCTTCTTAATTGGTTTATGATATTACCCTTTTTGTCTAATTCCTCTACCTATTTTTACTTTATCTTGGTGATAGGTGTGAGCTGTGGGTTTGTTCAATATTCTTTTTCAGTTTTTCAAACAGCTTTTGTCAAATAGTGAGTTAATATCCCAGAAGCTGGAGTCTTTGAATTTATCAAACAGGAGACTATAGTCATTTGCTGTTGTTTCTTTTGTGCTTAATATGTCCCACTGTTTCTCTTCTCTGTTTTTTAGCCAGTACCAAATAGTTTTAATGACTGCAATATTATAATTTTTAGATCTGGTACTGCTAAGTCACTTCATCTTGCATTTTTTTCATTGATTCCCCTGATATTCTTCATCTTTTCTTCCTCCTGTTGAATTTTACTATTTTTCAAGCTCTATAAAATAATTTTTTAGTACTTTGAGTTGTGAATAAATAAATATAAGTAGATTTTCATATTTATTATTCTGCCTACCCATGAGTAATAGACATTTTTTCCAATCATTTAGATCTGACCTTATTTGCATGAAAAACATTTTTTAATTGTGTTTATATAGTATCTGGGTTTGTCTTGACAGATATACTCCAATGTCTGCATTTATTTTAAATGAAATTTCTTTCTTTTCTTTTTGAAATTTCTCTTTCTCTCTCTTGCTACAGTGCCTTCTTGGTAATATATAGAAATGCTGATGCTTTATATGGGTTTATTTTATATCTTGCAACTTGGTTAATTTTTTTAAATCCTTCATTTTTTAGTTGATTTTCTAGTATTTTCTAAGTATATTATATCATTTTCAGAGATGTTTCTTTCTTTATTGTCTATTCTCTATTGCCTTTAATTTCTTTTTCTGATTTTATTGCTAAAGCTAAGATTTACTTATTAAAGCTTTTATTTATTTTGTGTTTTACAGTTTTTCTCCTAATCTTACTCCCCCCCCCCCAGAAGGCAACTTGTCAGTCTTTACATTGTTTCCATGATATATATATATATATTATATAATATATATATATATATATAATATTGATCCAAATTGAGTGTGATGAGAGAGAAATCATATCCTTAAGGAAGAAACAAAGTATAAGAGATAGCAAGATCAGACAATAAGTTTTTTCCTACGTTTAAGGTAATAGTCCTTGGCTTTGTTCATACTCCACAGTTGTTTCTCTGGATACAGATGGTATTGTCCATTGCAGAGAGCCCCAGATTGTCCCTGATTGTTGCACTGATGGAACAGGAAAGTCCATCAAGGTTGATCATTGCTCCCATATTGCTGTTGGGTGTACAGTGTTTTTCTGGTTCTGCTCATTTCACTCAGTATCAGTTCATGCAAATCCCTCCAGGCTTCCCTGAATTCCCATCCCTCCTGGTTTCTAATAGAACAATAGTGTTCCATGACACACATATACCACATTTCACTAAGCCATTCCCTAGCTGAAGGACATTTACTTAATTTCCAACTCTTTGCCACCACAAACAGGGCTATTATGAATATTTTTGTACAAGTGATGTTTTTACCCTTTTTTGTCATCTCTTCAGGGTAGAGACCCAGTATTGGTATTGCTGCATCAAAGGGTATGCACATTTTTGTTGCCCTTTGGGCATAGTTCCAAATTTCTTTCCAGAAAGTTTGAGTGAGTTCACAGCTCCATCAACAGTGTAATAGTGCCCCAGATTTCCCACAACCTTTCCAACAATGATCATTATCCTTTCTGGTCATATTGGCCATTCTGAGAGGTGTGAGGTGATACCTCAGAGAAGCTTTAATTTTCATTTCTCTAATAAGTAATGATTTAGAGCAATTTTTTCATATCAACATTGATTGCTTTGATCTCTTCATCTGTAAATTGCCTTTGCATATCCTTTGACCATTTGTCAACTGGGGAATGGCTTTTATTTTAAAAATATGAATCAGTTCTCTGTATATTTTAGAAATGAGTCCTTTGTCAGAAACATTAGTTTTAAAGATTGTTTCCCAGTTTACTGTATTTCTTTTGAGCTTGGTTACAGTGGTTTTATCTGTGCAAAAGCTTTTTAATTTAATGTAATTGAAATCATCTAGCTTGCTTTTAGTGATGTTCTCCATCTCTTCTTTAGTCATAAACTGTTTCCCTTTACATAGATCTGACAGGTAAACTAGTCCTTGATCTTCTAATTTGCTTATAGTATTGTTTCTTATGTCTAAATCTTGTATCCATTTGGATCTTATCTTGGTATAGGATGTGAGGTGTTGGTCTAATTTAAGTTTCTTCCATACTAACTTCCAATTTTCTCAGCAGTTTTCATCAGAGACAGAGTTTTTATCCCAAAGCTGGTCTCTTTGGGTTTATCAAACAGCAGATTACTATAATCATTTCTTGCTATTGCACCTAATCTATTCCATTGGTCCACCATTCTATTTCTTAGCCAATAACAGACAATTTTGATGACTGATGCTTTATAATAGAATTTTAGATTAGGTAGGGCTAAGCCCCTAAAGCTAAGATTTCTAATAAACTATTGAATAATAGTGATGATGATGGTCATTCTGTTTTCACTATTGCTCTTACTGAGTATGCTTTTAACTTATTCCCATTACATATAATACTTGTTGATGTCTTTAGATAGATACTATTATTTTTTTTTCGTCAAGGCTATGGGGTTAAGTGACTTGCCAAGGTCACATAGCCAGGTGATTATGAAGTGTTTGGGTTCAGATTTGAATCCAGGTCCTCCTGATTTCAGGGCCAGTACTCTATCTATTGCATCACCTAGCTCCCATGCATATCGTTTTAAGGAAGACTATATTTATTTGTATGTTCTCTAGTACTCCTAATAGGAATGGGTGTTATATGTTATCAAAAGCTTTTCCAGTATCTATTGAGATTTCAATTATATTTGTTATTAATATGATAAATTATACTGATTGTTTTCATAATATTGAACCATCCCTGCATTACTGGTATGAATCCTACCTAATAGCAGTGAATTATCCTTGTTACAAATTGCTGTAGTTTCTTTGCTAATATTTTATTTAAATTTTGTGTGTCAGTATTCATTAGGGAACTTGATCTAATTTTCTTTGTCTATTTTGACTCTTAATGGTTTAGGTATCAGTATCATTTGCCAGAATTCCTTCTTTGCTTATTTTTTCAACTAGTTTATTTGGGATTGGAACTAATTGGTTTTTAAATGTTTGTTAGAATTCTCTTGTGAATCCATCTAACCCTGGAGATTTTTTAAAGGAGTTAATTGATGGCTAGTTCAATTTCTTTTTCTGAAAAGGGGTTATTAAGTATGTTATTTTCCATTAATCTGTGCAATTTATTTTTTATAGATATTCATCCATATCTCTTAGATTGTCATATTTAAAGGGATAAAGCTGCGCAAAATAGCTCCAAATTATTACTTTGAATTCGTCCTCATTAACGACAAGTTCATCCTTTTCATTTTTGATACTGGCAATTTGGTTTTCTTCTTTAATTTTTAAAAATCAAATTAACTGAAGATTTATCTTTGTTTTGTTTTTTCCCCCTAAAACCAACTTTTAGTTTTATTTGTTAGCTCAATAGATTTTTTTAACTTTCTTTTTTTTGTTTTTGCAAGGCAAATAGGGTTAAGTGGCTTGCCCAAGGCCATACAGCTAGGTAATTATTAAGAGCCTGAGGCTGGATTTGAACTCAGGTTCTCCTGACTCCAGGGCTGGTGCTCTATCTATTGTGCCACCTAGCCTCCACTTCACTTTCAATTTTATTTCACTCTCCTTTAATTTTCAGAATTTCTAATTTGGTATTTAATTGGGGATTTTTAATTTGTTCCTTTTCTAGCTTTTTTAGTTGCATGCCCAATTTATTGTTCTATCCTTTCTTTCTTTTAACCATGTAAACATCTAGAGATATAAAATTTCCTGTAATGATTACTTTGGATGCAGCCCACAAGTTTTACTGTATTGTCTCATTATTATCCTTACTTTGGATGAAATTATTGATTATTTCTTTATTTTGTTTTTTGATCTACTCATTTCTTAAATATTGTTAATTTTTGTAGCTCAAAATTATTTATCATTAATCAATGGTTTCTTGGTGATTAGCCCCTCTGAATATGGACATAAAGATTACCACTAGTTCCATTTTTAAAGCATCAGAAAGATTGGTAGGATGTGTTGGGGTTTGTAGTCTATCTTTGAGAACCTGAAGTATGATGAGGAAGCATTGGTAGAGGACTTCAGTGGGAGGGATTATTTTATTTTGATAAAAATGCACATTATTTTTTTTTTGCAAAATAAAAACTTTTTCAGAGTAAAAAATACTATTCTTTGTTACTTCTCTAACATAAGTTGTTGACCCTTTGCCAATATTTAGTAATTAACTGCTTGTAAAATGGAATCACCCCTTACTATATGAGCAAGATTAATATCAGGAAATATTATTTAATAATCAATCTTACTCTGTTGTTCATCTGATTCCCCATTTTGTCAAATCCTATTAGCTTATCTCAAAATGAGAGCTCTTCCAATCCTAAATACAGGTATGGTTGAGGAATGTGATCACTCATTTCCTGGGGCATTTGATCACTAACCATTTTAAAATGAAATCTTTTTTTCTATTTACATTTAAGCTGAAGAACTGACTTGGATTGATCCCCACCCCAGGGCCATTTTCCTTTCTTTTACTCCTTAAGTTGGGAAAGGAAATTAGAACTTCAAATCCTGAATGATAGAGGGTGTCCAGTCCCAGAAGGACTGATTCTGGTGCAGCTGGGGTTGGGGTCATTGGAGAGTTCTCTTTTCTTTCTTTTTCTTTTTCTTTCTTTTTTATTTTGCAAGGCAATGGGGGGGGGATGCTTAATTGACTTGCCCAAGGCCACACAGCCAGGTAATTCTTAAGTGTCTGAGACCAGAGTTTTCTTTTCTTTGTAAAGGGTAGGGTTACACTGGAATGGATTCACCCAAGAGAGGGTCCCCATGTCTTGGAAAGCATCTTTGCACTGGTCTTGCATTAAGTGAGTTCAAGTTCTGGGGAATGGTACTCAAAGAGTAGCATAGATCTATGAGTGGCAAACTGACATTGTCCTAATGCTAAAGCTGTTTTGCCAATTATGTCATACTGATAAGTAGTTTCAGATTTGGGTCTACTGATGAGAAGCTCAAAGATAGAAGGCCTGAGAGGAAAGGTTATCCTGACAATTAGTCTCATCAAGAGACAGGTTGGTATGTACCACATTGTTGAATTCTATCGTCAGATTTCACATGCTGGTTCTTGCCTAGTGCTGATGGTACACTATGGTTCCTTGTTGATTTGGGGAGGAATTAAAATCAATTTAAAGTCAAGAGATTCCTTCAGCAGCCAAACCATCTCCAGAACGCCTGTTTTCCAACAATTAAGCCATGGTGTGGAACGATTCTGATAAAAGCAAGTGTGAAGGCTTTCTTGCACAGCATATCCCTCTCTATGATAAACATAATTAGCAATAGTAGGGAATGATTTGGTCTCCAAGGGGAAAGGGACAGGGAAAGGGTATCCTGATTGGGGTATTTCTGTTTTTCTAGTAAAGATTAATAGAGGCAGCTGAGTCTCAAATCACTTAGCATTCCTTATTTGTCAGAGAGAGGTTTCATCAGCTGCATGTGTAAGCCAATTCACTCTTCCCTCTCCAATGGAGTCTCAATAAATATCATCTTTTAATGTTCCCCAATAGTCTCTGACCAACAGAAGGGAGAAAGTTTGATCCTTTTTAATTACAATTTTATGTATCACTGTAAAACTGTTATCTTACCTGGAAAACTTACCTCGATTTACTTTCATTTCATTCTTATTACATGGAATAGGTTATTAGGTGTTTTTCATTACTGAATCCAATCAATAATTATTTTTTTTTCATTTATAAAATGACATTTAAACAGCACTTAGCTTATAAATTTTCTTCTCTAGGTAATCAATTTCTTTCCCTCCCTTTTTCACATATGGCTAATTAAAATATTACATCTAATTTTCAGTACTAAATATACACCTTCCAAATACATTTTTCCAGAAGGATTGTCAGATTTATAAGTATTGGGGATGCCAGCAAGGAGTCAAAAACTCCTTAGGAGATTTCATAGAGTTGAAGAAAATAAAGAAAGGAATGTATTTCTTTGGCATCTCCTCAAGGGACATTTTGGTCTTGATTCTCATACCATATATTGGTCAATATTTAAACTGTGAACATAATCGTGAAAACATGATGGGTCTTGACAATATCTGTCTTGAGCAACCCCAAATTAAGTAGGCAAAACAAATCTTGGAAAAATGGAAAAAGTATTTTTGTTTTCAAAATGTTTTATATTTAATTTCCAAGCAATACCTCAAAAAAGATAGATATTCTTCTCTAAGAGGTTGCTGGTTTAGCACTTGCAAACTTCTAGAGGTTGAAATATCCCACTGGCTCAGTGGAGAGATTTGTATCAGTTTTTTCATATTCACTTACTAGCACATTTGTGTTTGAAATGAAGTGGGAGTCCCATTAGACAAGTGGAGTTTGTTCGGAAGAAAAACCAAAAACATACAAATAGGTCTCATTCCTCCCATTCCCTTTATCCCCCCATCCCCCATGCAAGCATAGATTTAAGTCTTTGAAAGGCTGTTCCATGACCAGAAAATACATTCAGGTTTAAAAGCCACAGAAGTTCTGTTTGCTTAGCATACAATGGAATACACAACAAACAGATCACAAACTTTGTTAAATTTTCAAAATATCCACATATAGTCTTAAACTTTTAAGTTAATACCACCTCCAATTAATTTTTGTAGGTTAGCAAGAAGGAAGGAGGAGATGGACTGTTATGGAAAATTTTCATAAGTAAAAATTACTATATGAATATATTTGGTTTATCAATTTTCTGTCCATTTGAGGTAATAGAAGAGGTTAAAATTGTACTAATTACAGTAAAGGGCCATGTAAATTAGTGAAAATACAAACTAGATTACAGTTTGCACAGAAATATGATGACAATAAGAAGCACATATTGAACAGTCATATGGAACAATGAGCTGATTACTAGATTTGGAGTCTGAAAGACTGACTTTGAAATTTTGCCTTTGTCAATTCAGAGAGAATAAAAGGAGTTAAAAAAAGATTTAAATTAAGCCTGAGGACATCCACTAGCTGACCAGTTAACTGTGGTTGGGAGGTTCATATCATAAAAGATCAAGATGTCCCTAATATTATGGTTTTAGGAGAAATCATATAGTACCTGTAGTGGTGCCCCCAAATAAGACAGCAGGTGGCAGCAGTCAGTAATGCAGATTTAAAGGACCATCATACAAATGCCTGGCTAAGCTATAGAAAGTAATCCAGTAATATTTGGAAGGAAAGAGAAGGAAATAAGTATTTATTTAGCACCTTTTTAGTACCAGTCACTGTGCTCAATATGATTTCATTTGACAATAACTCTGGGATGTTGGTTATATTATCTCTATTTTATAATTGAAGAAACTGAGGTAAAAAAGGTTAAGTCTTTGTACCTTGGTCTTCGTACAAGTATGAGAGGCCAAATTCAAATTCACTTCTTTCTGACTCTAGGCCCAGTGCTCTAGCCACTTGTGCCACCTAATTGCCTCATATATCAGAAGAATGGATTGTAACTAGATGATATAAATGTCTACTGGTGACAAGCCAGGAATGATATTTTAGAGGCAGAGGACTCCAGGGAGGCCACCACACTAGAAGCACGAGTTGGCTTAACTAATTATGTTTCTAAAATGTATGTGTTCTTTGTGTATTGCTTCGTGGTTTATGTTGCCTCTGCCACCAATAGTATGTTAAATTGTGAGACTATATAACCTGGTATATAGATGATCATGGCTGTGTAGGAATTTTCCTTGTTGCTATTTTGCTAAGTTGTTTAAATGATTTTTGCTTTGAATTAGTCTGTGTTTTGCTTGATCTAGTGAAAAGGACACTAATGGTCTATTATTATTTCTAGTTTTGATAGCAATTGACAAGAAGCATGCCAAGAACTATGATTAGAGCAGACTATATTGTTATATCTCCCAATACATGGAATAGTATAGATGATTAATATATATTTGTTGAATTGAATAATTAGTTTTATGAATATATGATAATATTTGATATTGTCTAGGGATGTTTGTGGCATATGTCAATGTTTGCTATATACTAAGAATATAAAATGTCTTTATGTATATAATACTTGAATTGGAAAAACTTATATGTTTCTTAACATGGCTGTTAGGGAAAATATTTTAAATTGCATTAAAAACTATATGAAGTCTATGGAAAGCAATAACTTCAATGCCTTTGTAATATACTACAATGTACAATTTTTGTTTAAAACAGAAAAATGACAATTGCTACAAATTTTTTTCTCTTCCAAAGTTTGTTTCCCAGGAATCAGTATCCTTCTGCTCCTGCATTCCCACTTTTGCAGATGCATTTCCACATATAAACTAAGGGAGTTTGTCCCTGAAACAATGATATAGCTCCCAGCCCAGAGTCACAAGTTTAGTTATATTCTTCCATTTTGTGGGAATTCAATTCAACAAATACCAAAAACCAAGCATATACAAATGACCATGCTGTGTACAGGAGACACAAAGACAACAAAGAAACAGTTTCTGCTGTTAAAGAATTTACAGTGTATTGGGTGGGGTTTAGAGGAAGAATTAACATAAACCCAGAGGAGAAAATTCAAAATATATTCTAAATTATTCATCATACTAAAGTAAGATAATGATTTCCTATTGAATTTTGTCCTCAGAGATGATGAGTGCATATTCTATATTTCTCATTTTATCAAATATTGTATTTATTGTCAGATTATAATGGAGTTATTTGTACAAAATATTCTGTTAGAATTTTTAAAATTGGAGGCAAAAGACTTGAATTCAAGATTTGGTTTTGTCATTTACTAGTTCAATGAATTAATCACTTAACTTTTCTGAGATTTAGTATTCTATTTTGTAAAATGAAGGGTTTAGAGTAGTAGATGTTATATGCCAGCACTGTGCAGGTAGCTTACGGCTTAATAAAAAGATAATATTGATAAATTAGCTTTTAAATAAATTAGTAAAAAATACATAACAAATAATTTTGTGCATGACAGAAAGGGAGGCCTAATAGTTAAAAGGAAATGAGTAAACAGAGCAGCAATACTCACATGACCAATTCTACAATTGGTTTTGAGAGGTGAGATTAGCCAGGAGGCTAGCAGAGTGCTTTGTAACACACCGCTTGCTCAAGTGAGCAATATGTTAACTACATCTGGATCTCTCATAATCATCCCTAACTAATGGGAAAAGAGGGGAGGGGGCTCAAGTGCTGAATAAATAAATTACTTAATTACATATTATCAGAGAGAGGAACAGATGGTCAGTTTAGCACATCTCCTGATGACTTCAGTTCCAAATGGAAAAGGGATCCACAGAGATTGCTGGTAGGTTGGGTTCTTGACTAACTGTTGTTCATCCTTAGGATACAACAGGGAACTGTCCGTGGTGTCAGTGAGTAGGCCCCTGGTCAATTGGTTGGGATGAATATGGGGTGCTGCAAGAATGCACTTTGTAATGAGGATGGGAATGCCTAGGTCACAACACATTTTCTACTTTGCTGATTTTGGAGCCAGATGGAGGAGGAAATAGATTTTGCTTCCTGTAAAAAGGTTGAAAACTGATTTCTATTCCAGACCTAATCAATTGTGAAGGGGATAGCTGAACAGTTATTTAATGTACTTTGGAGAAGGGTTTTGTCTATCAATGCAGACTATAAATTTGTTTTTTCTGACTTGAAAACTTCAGGGAAGAATTAGATCCATTTCTGAGAGCATATTGGTTATTCTGCTTTTGTAGCTGTATTTAGGAGTTATGAGTTTGTTTTTAAATGACAGTTTCGCACAGTACAATGTTTAGACATTTTTGCTTATATATATATAGTTTGTGATGGTCATGGTCATGGATATTTTATTTATGTTGAGCCATCTTAACATGAGCTTTGTGGTCCCCATAAGTTTCCTTTTCTTTATTTTATAGCTTTATAGCTCAAAACTTTTCAGTAACTTCCTTCTTTCTTCCTATATTAATGTCTCTGGTGAAGAGACCCTTCTGATATTCAAGATCAAACTTGCTATTTGTACCACTGAATCTCATTACTTCTATCATAAATAGCAGATTGCTCCCCCTTCAATCCCTCCAACCATTGCCTTTTTCTAATCTTCATTCTCTTTCTATATGCTCACTCTGGCTGTCAAAAAAAAATTCTAAATCTGCCTCATTCTTAACAATGAAAACCAAAAATCTTACTTTATTCTATTATCTTATATCTTCCCTAATTTCAGAACCAAACTCCACAAATAATTTTATGCTGATTCTTTCCCTTTCTCCTAGAAGTCATTTCTTAAGCCTTTATAATCTGGCTCAACTGGATAGCTCAACATGTTATGTCTCTATTCAATAAATTCCAGAGGCTCCCTTTTACTTTTAGTATCTAACTAATAGTAGTAATAATAATAGTAATAACTCTTCCTTTTGGGGGGGGGTTGCAAGGCAATGGAGTTAAGTGACTTACCCAAGGTAATTATTAAGTAGCTGAGGCCAAATTTGAACTCAGGCCCTCCTAACTCCAGGACTGGTGCTCTATCCACTGTGCCACCCAGCTGCTCTGGTAGCTCTTCCTTCTGCTATTTAAAATTCTTTTATTACCTCACTCTATTTTATTTTTCTGAACTTATACATACTCTTTCCTAGATGACTAAAATGACATTTCTGTTCTTAACTGAATGACAGTTGCTTTTTGTCAGTCAACAAATATTTACAAAACACCCATTAAGTGCCATTCACTGCTCAGTTAGAAGGATACAAAGAAAGACAAAAGACAACCCTTATCAGGAAGTCCTCAATCTAATGGGGGGAAAACAATATATAAAAAAAGTTGAAAATGGTGATGGGAAAAGAGAAAGTAATAGATGGAAGTTACCTTGCTAAGGGGTATGATCAAGTCTAGGAGAGGGACCAGATGGGAAATTATGAGCTGTATGCTCATAGGAGTTCTCCAATATTTGTTCTCTACCCTCTTCATTCATAGGGAAGGAGGAGCCTAAGGGATGGGGAAATGGAGTAGTCTTTTTATTTATGCAGATTGCCTCCCCCCATCCCTGAAACATACTTGTTCCACATCTGTACCTCCTTTAAGCTAATAAATAACCACAAGAAAGTTCCTGTTCTTTTCTGAACCTCAATTACTTTATTCATAAAATCAAAAGTTTGTGTTGGATAAATTCTAAGATCCTTTCTAAGTCTAAATCTTCTGAGTATTTCATTATTTGCTAAATAGATATGCCTTAAAATATTTTTACAATAAGCAATTATGATGATTAATGATATTCTTTTTCAGTATTTTATTGATGTCTTTTTGTTTTTTTTCATCATACTCGTCACCTGCTATCCTCCCTACATTGAACCCTCTCTTCTAACAAAGAAAAGTGGTTAAGTACTTAACCAAGTGACTGAGCCTACCAGCATATGCAATATGTATGCCTCTGTGGTTCCCATCATTCTACTGGAAAGGAAGGTAAAATAGTCCATATGATAATGTTTCTTTGAAAGAAACATTAGCCAAATTTTACTTTACTATCTCTTGAGTAAGGATGTGAATACACTTTTAGGCACACTGAATGAAGACATATAGGATGAACGTAAGACTGAAAGGGAGCTTTTTCAGGGGAGCTTGCATCAATGATGGCAATCTTTTTATTTCTCACTGGAGGTGAGCTATGCTTGCTTATCCTGAGAGTTTCATTGTATCACAACTCTTTGTTTTTAATAGTTAAAGTTTTTAAAAGTTTTTATGAGAAATTCATTTGAGAGGGAGTCAGCCATTCCATTTCATTGTACTATCAGGCATTGTGGCAGGGCATAGGGCCCCTTAAAAGCATAATCTATAAGCTTTTACCATTTTTAGTTCTGCATATGACTTAGCTTGGCTAATTGTTATTTGGGGGTGTTGTCACATAGAACCTTAGAAACTTGTTGTTTATATAGGGGATTTGTTACTCCATGGACAAATCCAACATTACTTTTAAATTCTGGAAATTCTAGCTTCACTCCTCACACAGTGTATCATTGGCAGAAATCAGACTTTATCTCTCTAGTGGATTGTACCATAGGCTGGGACAATAGAATGGAGGTAACAGTGACTTCTGTCTGGAAGAATATGACTGTCCACAGATTGATGGTAAATGATCAGATAATGTTTAAGGCTCCTTTTTGGTACTTTGGAAAGACAGGAAGCTGCTAAATAGTGAACTTTATTGTGTTGAAAATAAGGATTCATAGTGGGGGGTTTATTGCTCCCCTCCTAAACTGGTGGGTGTTCTCTTGGAAATGGAAAGGCTGTGAGCTGAGGGGACTAATGGAAACAGAGCTGGAGAGCAAGCACAGGACTCATCAGTTCCCCTTCCAGGACCCTTTGAAACATTTTTTTTTTTGAATTTAGCTTTGCCTGAAAAATCTGCATCCAATTTGAATGAAATTGAATATGTTTCAGGGCTCAAGCAGCATGTCTTCCATCTGAAGCAAAATGGAGATGAATTTCAATTAGATGTTCCCATTATAATCTGTCTCCACCTGTAGTTTTCATCAAAATTGCTAGGAAGTGTGATATAATGTATGATCAGGATTTGCCCACTGGCAGCAGTGTGCCATTATCTTAGTAAAAAGCACAAAATAATTAGTCTGATGCATATAGATAGCAGTTTCTTACTGAGAATGACTTTAATTGTAGTGAGTAATATATATGGAGTTTGAAATCTTATATATTGACAGCCCCTCCCCCCCTGGCACCAATTACTAATTCAGTTGACAAAGTAACAATGTTTCAGAAGATTTAATGTGAACTGAACATCATAGTCGATAGTCACTGTAAAATGTCCATTTTATGGCCTTATTTTTGCCTGAGCTTAATTTATGATAATTCAGTGGTTGCATATAGCCTGGAAGCTGTGCTGTTGGCTTGAGAGTTAGTACTTGGCTATTTCATAAATCATGGCTGAATGTGTTGGCTTCTTCGATCTCCTCCTTTTCTTAAACAATTAGAGCCCTTCTGATCTTGCCATTCCTTTTGCCTCATCCTTGCCCTGAAACATACAGGGGTTCTGAAAGCCAATGATAAAGAAATCACTCTTTCAGAGGCAGCAATCTACCAACTGCCAGCTAGAGGGCTCTTAGCTTCTGGAGGGAGTTGGTTCAGTTATTCCTTTAAAGTGAAATGAAGGTTTCCCTTCTCTTTCTCTGGCTTAACTACTTTAAAGGAAAATGTAAAAATACCTCCTTTAGGATGCTCCCAAACTCTATGCTAATAGAAAAGTTGTGAGTTTAAAGTCTTACACATTGACATACTTCCTTTTTGGTTGAGTCTGTATGGTGTGGAGTTCCAGGAGAGAGAGATCCAGAATTTCAGAATGAGAAGAGATCTTGAGTATCAGGTAGTTTAACCTGCTCATTTTAAGGAGGATGAAACTATGGGAAATTTGTGTGTGTGTGTGTGTGTGTGTGTGTGTGTACAACAAGAGACTCATTTTCTGATGGACTGTTGTGTCAGGGAAGAGACTCTAGGTCTTCAAAGGTAATGGAAGAGGAATTAAAATCCTGACTCCACCTATCCAGTCAATTGACAAATCTTCTCAATTCTGAATCCAAAATATTGTTTTCATTCTTCCTTATCTCAATCAGTCAAAAACATTTAAGTGCCTACTATGTGTCAGGCTCTATGTTAAGTATCCCTACCCACTCAGTCTACCCTAGTTGAGACCAGTTATTTGGTTTATTGCAATAGTTAACTAATTGGTCAACCTACCTTATATCTTTCCTCTCTAATCTGTTTACTACTCAGTCACAAAGTGATTTTCCCAGAGTATATTCCTAAATTAATAATATCCAAGAGGGTCCAATTAATATCACATCAAATATAAATTCTTCTGTTTAACAGTTGAAGTTATTTTAAAAAAACTTTTTATTTATTTAAGACAATGGGATTAAGTGACTTTCTCAAGGTGACACAACTAGGCAATTATTAAGTGTCCCAGGCTGGATTTGAACTCAGGTCCCTCCTGATTCCAGGGCCAGTGTTCTATCCACTGTACCACCTAGGTTTCCCAAGTTAAAATTCTTTACAATGGTTCCCTATATCTTTCCAGTATTATCATATATTATTACCATTTGTATATTCAATACTACTTTCTGTCCTTCCTACACAATATTCCACTTTCCATCTCTGTGTCCTTTGCACTGGCTTTCCTCAATTCCTGGGATATTCTTTACTCTTATCTTAATCTTCTAGAATTCCTAGCCATCTTCAAGTCAGTTTGCACACCATCTTTTACAAGAAACATTTCTTTTTTCTCCAACTACTAGTATTGCCTCCTCTACTGAATTCCCCATGTATAAGAAACACTTTAATTTTGGGGCCCAAGATTTAAAAAAAATGTATCACATAAGGTTATTGAACTCAAATTTTATTTGTCATAAAATTCATACAACTCCTTATCACTGTCAAAACTCCTATCCATTAGCTTCTTCTCATATGTGTTTGATGACGAATGACAGTGGTCTTAAGAGAGGCTCTGACTGCTCTTCTGACTGTACTCTGGTCTGGGGTTGACCACAAGTGCTCCCTGGACAAGTCTGGTACTTCGATACGTGCTCAGTCCATTCCATTTCATGAACCTGAAGCACAAATTGTGTCCTCCTATGAAATCAGAAACTTCTTTTTCATCAGCAGAACATGATGAAATGTAATCTAATATACTAATGTGAAACAATGAGCACAAAGATAGCATGAGCAAAAAAGTGGGAAATGAAAGCAAATGAATCTTCAACCACTATGTAAGAAGCTCCTAGTTTTTAGACCCCAAATTTTTTGAAAAAGGGTGCACCTTATACAGGGGGAAATACAGCATTTGTCTTGCATTTATCTTATAGGCACATATAAGTATGAATAAATGTGTGCACATAAGTAAATATATAATACATAGACATATACTATTTATGCTATCCAGATAAATTTAAGCTCCTTGAGGGCAAGAAATTGTTACATTATTATTTTTAATTTTTATCACCCTTGCTTAGCTTTCTCATAATGGGCAATTAATAAATGTTTATTGAGTCATTGAATTTGGGCTTGGTACTGGACTGGTATCTGAGAATCAATCAAATTAAATTTGGAAAGACTCATTACCAGAAAAGTGGCCTCCAGGCAATATAACAAATATTTATTAAGCACCCACTAGTCACTATGTGTGAAATGAAACATTAACATGGAAAATACAAGTCATAATAAACTGATGAAATGAAATTGAAAGAAATGAGACTTATAAAACCAACAACCACAACAACTATTCTTGTTTGTCCTTTTAAGGAATTCCTGCAATCAATCAATAGTCTCTAAGGTCTTACTTATTATGCCACAGATACTTTTCTAGTTACCAGGAATATAAAGGCATAACAAAAATAATTGATTATAATGAGCTTGCACTATATTGAGTGATACAATATATCCACATATAACTTTATAGAAAAGAAGTGCAAACAGAATGAATACTCTCTCTCTCTCTCTCTCTCTCTCTCTCTCTCTATATATATATATATATATATATATATATATATATATATATGTGTGTGTGTGTGTGTGTGTGTGTGTGTGTGTGTGTGTGTGTGCATATACTTTGGTAGGGGCAGCTAGGTGGCACAATGGATAGAACTCTGGCCCTGTAGTCATGAGGACCTGAGTTCAAATTCAACCTCAGACACTTAACCTAGCTGTGTGACCTTGGGCAAGTCATTTAACTTCATTCCCTTAAAATGAAATACAATTTTTAAAAAAGGTATAGTTTGGTAGGAAGATACTAGGCATTTGGGAGGTTTAAGAATTGATCTCTACTGGTCACTTTAGAAACCTAAGGAAGTAAGTATTCTGACAACAATATTGGTTGAAATAATATATATGTGGGAGATGCATCATTTATGCTAGGCTGTAATATAATATGCAGATACAAGATAATTTTTGATAATAGATAGAATTACTTGTTGCTATATCAGAATAACATCATTGTGTTCTCAAATTATTTATATTATAAATTATGATTGGTATTTTCCTTTTTTTTCTTATTCTTCCCTCCTATTCTTCAAAGTCAGTCCCCCTTTCCTTTTTACCTTGTTCTTCTTTTGCTGTTTTCTAAGGAATTTGTGATATGGATAGGTTAGAATTCCCTCCTCCCCTTTTCTGAATATGTTTAAAAGCTCTAGAGCAAGAGGTGATCATAATAAAAAAGAACTCTATTTAAATTTGTCAAAGACATTTAATTTTTTCATCAAAATGAAAACCATGTTTTGAGAGCCTTGTCCATTCAGACCCATTTAAGCTGCAAAATTGGGTCCAATCTAATGACCTCTATAGAGAAAGAAGAAGATATACAAATCCTGTGGAACTAGCAAGTTCAGAATGTGAAAAGAAAAGGCTTTTTCACCCCAACCTCCAAGTGAGATCATTAAAGGTCATGGAAGGAAATTTGTAATATCACTATATTTTTCCCTTTGCTGTCTGGGTTATCTGTTTCTTTAATAAGAAGAATAAAAATTGTTATGATTTTTCACCCACCCAAGATTTCTTTGGTTTAATTGCTGGTTGCTTTCAATGAGTTACTTTAATATTGAAATATCGCTTCCTTGTGTATTTTTTCCCATATAAATCTATTATTCAGGAACAGACAAGTTTCACCCTAAACAAGGCAATTGACACATATTTTTTCCTAGAAATGTAGCAATTTCTAGATGAAATTGACCAAAGGAATACTAGTGGCCTTCATAGTTGTAACTTTAATTATATTTCTCTGGAAATTGGATGTGATATTAGAATATCCCTCTGGATTATAACTGATGATGTTTATCTTCCAATCTGAGAGAAGAGCATGACATCAGGAAGGTGATGCCAAGAAAAACAAGTGAATTCAATTTGCGTAAGGAATTACTATGCTAAGTCATAAGTCTCACTTTCTCCTCTGGAACCATCTGGATCCAGTGACCAGATATGAATCAAGATAACTGAAGTTATCCCTGGACATCTATTGTGAGTAAAAAGCCTTGACCAAGGAAAAAGAATATGAGGTTTACTGGCATGGCTTTTTTAAACCCAGTTCCATTGAGTTTAGAACTATAATTAGGGTAAGACTTTCCCCCAGGACACTCATTTTTGTAGGCATTGAACTTCAAAGTTATTGACAGCACTTGAAGAATTTCAGTAGCAAATCTATATTTAAAACTAACATATGGCAGTTGGAGTGAGCATCTTCCTTGACCTGCCACTTCCCTTCCCTAGCAATACTTTGAACTAATACCCTCATGACAATATATTCTTGTTGCTCTTCTACTTCTTAAATGAGAATGTGTTCATGCTAGTTGCCTAGGCATGGTTTGTAGTATTTGCCTTTCATTCTACCAAAAGTACTGGCATGACTTTTGACAAACAATTATTTCTTCCAAGGATCTGCTACAGTTTTAGATGAGATGATTGGATTTTTTTCTCAAAAGGGAAAGTGAAAATAATCAGAAAACTCAAGTCAAATACCAGAGAGGAGGGAACTTTTGATTTTTTTGAAAGCTATTGATAACAGGCTGTAAGAACTCCTTGAATGACTAATGAAAAGTTTTGTAGCAGGATGTAGGGAGGTAATAGACAGATGAAGCAGATGTTCAGCTGAACTCTGCCATCTGGATGGTACTTATCAGTTCCATCACCCTTTCTCAGTCATACAGGGAGCAAGTGGCAATGCTATGAATTCATTAGGGTAAACATTGAATGGAACTGAGGCGAAGATGGGAGTGGGGGATACACTATCTGCTGAGATCCCAGAATAGAGAGAGAGTAATTGTAGAATGGTTGGGAATCTAGACCTCAATTGAAGAAGTGAGTGCTTTTCATGGGAACCCACGCCCCCGCCAAAAAAAAAAAACCCAAAACAAAAAATCAAACAACCAAACAAGAAAGCAACTCTTTAAGAGAAACTAGAAAGTGCTTAATCAGAGTTGTTCGATATGGAATTTAATTGTTTGCTTCCCTAACATGACACAGCCCCTTAAGCGAGTTGCTAGACATATTGTAACCAAGGAAATTTTAAATAGAAGAGGTGGAGCATAGTGGAGATAGAATTGTTTTTGGAATAGGAAGATGTGAATTCCAATATGTTCTTTGTCACTTGTTGCCTCTGTTTTCTTGGACAAATTATTTCATCTCTGTGTCTGTTTCCTCATTCATAAAAAATGAGAGGCATACTTTATATAATTTATAATTTTCTATCTCTGAATCCTGATTCTTATGCAATTCTCTAGTAATCTTAGACAATTCTTACTCTGAGATAAAATAAATTAGAAAGCATTATTATGGGGGCAGCTAGGTGGTGCAATGAATACAGCACTGACTTTGGAGTTAGGAGGACCTGAGTTCAAATTTGACTCAGACACTTGATACTTACTAGTTATGTGATTCTGGGTAAATCACTTAACTGTAATTGACTCTTTCAAAAAACGAAAGAAATAAAGAAATAAAGAAAGCATTGATTGTGGTTTTGAATGATAAAGATATCATTTATTAGAGCAGGAGTTTGGGATGGTTCAAAAAGTATTTTTTATTTGAGAATTTCCACTTGATCAGTGACAGTACCTTCCCTTCAGTTTTCAGGGATTAACAGAGATCTAATCAATATCTCAGTGTGTTTCCTAGGAAAACATGGAAACCTGGCTCATGGGAAAACACACACACACACACACACACACACCTTTTTCTCTATCCTGAAAATGAAACTCTAAAATTACATTTGCTTCTTTAGCATTCTGTGTAGAGAGTGGCAGTACTGATGAGTATTTAATGATGTGAGACTGTATTTGTGCAGTAATGGGGGTAGATCTCAAAGCATACAAGCAGTAAAGACCATAAACTCTAACTCCCAGGTGCCTAGTATAAACTATTCAGCATACATACTATCTTACTTCACTTTGACTGCTTTGAGTGAGTGACCATTATATCCAATTTTCTTTCCTGGGTCAAGATTATTTCTGTTGCTCCCATATTTTTCATTTCTTTCTCACTTGTCTTGAAAACCAGAAGTATTCTTGATAAAAGCATCCAGACCACTGAATCTTCAAAAGTTTATTAGAACCATGTCCTTGAATAGTTGTTGTTATGGGTTACCAGTTGTAGGAAAAGCCCTTCATGGTTACCAAGCATGTTGCCAAAGCATCCATAACAAATGAATTGTAAAGCTGAAAAAAAATGAAATGGGAAGAATTGGGACCTGTATCTTTAGCAATATGTCAACAGTGAAATCAATATTGAATAAAACCTCAATTAATCTGAATGCTTGAGGAATGCTATGTTTCAGTTAATTGAATTTTCTGGATAACAGTATAAACCCACTCACCAAAAGTGCAAATACACACACACACACACACACACACACACACACACACACACACACGCACATTTTACTTCTTTACTCAAAACTCTCTACAAAATACAAGTACAGATTTCTGCTTTGGAAGGTATTGGAGTATAATGAACATAACAAATTCTTTCTATTCTCTTCATCTAACCATAAGTCAAGGGGATTATCTTGAATATGAGTTTTCATTCAGACTCAATGCTGTATAGTAGACAGAAATCTAAACTTGGAGTCATAAGGACTTGTGGAATAGAACTGAAGTCAGAGACTCAGGCTCTCCTGTTTATTATTTATGGGAACTTGGGAAAGTGAACTAGGCTCTTGAAGCCACAATTTCCTCATCTGAAAATTGAGGATGAGAGATTAGCTAAACTTTAAGATTCATCCAGGTTCTTAATCTATATCCCCGATGATTCCTCAGACTTGGGTTCAAGTTGGAGCTCTATAATTTGCTAGCTTTGTGACTTTTGGCCTTCTTGGACTTCTGTTTGCTTATCTGTACAATGGCAATAATATGTATATCACCTATCTCTCAAGGGTACTGTTTAGACAAAAAGATATGTTTATAAAATGCTTTAAAACAATAAATGTGAATGTGAATCCCTATCAGCCAAATAAATCCAAAGAAAGTGTGTGAAAATTTGGGCATGGTGATACTAACCTGTAATCCCTGTTTCTTGGAAGACCAAAGCATAAGATCGCTGGTGTTCTACAATATGCTGATATTAGGAGACTACACTAAGTCAACAATAGTAGAGGGAGTCTCCAGAGTGGTGGTGGTAAATATGGGAGAGAAAATAAGAAATCTGACTGAATGAATGCAAAAAAATTATGGTCAACTGAGTTTCAAAATTTTATTGTACTTTAATCTTTTAAACACGAACTAAATAGAAATTTCCAATGTTTTCCTGATCTTTTTTCCTGTCAAATTTCCTTTTCTTCTTTCCCCTAACATTAGGTAGGTTCACATTTTCTTTATTTGGCTTAAAAGCTACTTGAACCAACTCAGCACTGACAACTTTACACCCTCTCCTCCAGCTGCTGATTGTACTTGCTGTTTCTTATGATATTTAGAGATTGAGGTAAAAAAAGTTTTTACATGTGAATTAAACTTATTGTTCCAAAATGTAGAACTAGAGCTGGTATTTTTTAGTCACAGAGTCATATTTCATATTAATATAAGGAAGAAATGCCTAACAATTTTATCTGTCCAAAAACTTGTTGCCTTGGTAGCTTACTAGAGTTTTTATCCCAAAGTTGGGGATATTTTAGAAGTCATTTATGCTGTTGATACTGGTTAGATCAGATACCTTCTGGATTCCCTTTCAACATTTTACATCTATGATTTATTTATCTTTACCATCACCATAAGGAGGAAGTTCCCAAAGGTGAATTCAGTAATACCAAAATGATTTAAATTGGACAAGCTTCAGTGAAAAGAAAACAGAAGAACAGATGACTGCTTCAGAATAGTGGCCTGTGATGTGATGGTCTAGAAATATGACTTCTAAATTAGATACTGTTCTGTCCTTTTTAGTTTGTACTGATTGTGGTGGTTTCATTTGCTTCCTGAATTTTGTGTCCACCTTGCTTATTCAATGGGAAAATTCTACTAATGAGTCTAATATAGAGTTTAGCAATTCTTGCCCATCATTTCCACAAACCAAAATAAATGGTTTATATCAAAGAACACAATACATTTGATAGTAACAATAATTAACTGAATTTCAAAGGTGCTAAAATTTATGCATAGCATATTCAGAAAATCAAATCAAAGATTCCCATCAGCAAAGAAAACAGTAAGGCGAAAGTGAAAGCTGGCAGAGAATGACTTCTAAAGGACTTTGTATTTCCTTTGGTTACCATGTGGATTTGTTCTTTAATGTCAAAAAGCAATAGCTTTTATTTTTGTTGCTGTTGTTGTTGTGTGTGTGTGTTTTCAAGGAAAATCTAAATTGTGCCACTTGCATTTTTTTAAATGGGATGCTAGACATTGTCTCTATATACATTTTCATTAATTATATTCAGCTAGATTTTTTAAAACATCTTTGTTTGTGTTAAGTCAAATACATCAGCTCTTCAATTAGTTTGTAATAGTTATAGAGGAATATATCATAAGCAAAGTCCGGCTGGCAAGCCATGACAATTCTGAATGTTGAAGATTTTCAGAAATTATGAGTGAAATTTGAAAATGTCTCCTTGAAGCACAAAGTAGTATTTAAAAAAATGCTCTACCAGAAGACTGTACTTTTAAAAAAGCACTTCAAAAATTAATATGATGAGCTTCATTCTGTCATCTTTGTTCTAATAAATTCCTCCCCAGATAGTTCATAGGAAATTATAAGACATTATTAGACACTCCTATCTCTAAAGGAGTACAAAAAGGAAAGGATAACTTCCAAGTTAAAGGGTAAGACTGAGGGCAAAGGAGTCAAAGAAGAAATGTAAATTGAATTTATACTGTCACCTGTGTGTACATTTGCAGAGTACTGAGTTCCATGTATCCTTTATCACAGGCATTGTTTTAAATGATTCTTTAAAAAAATGTTTTGTCTTGAGCTGTGAGCCTGACACTGAAGCAACTTTAGTGACCTGACAAAAAAAAAGGACTGAAGTAAAAATAGACAAGACCTAGATGTTTATTCTAAATAAGTCTTTTAAGGAGTGAAAACAAATCTGGAGCCTAGGACTGTTTGAAATTTGGTGTCTTGTAAATCCAAGAAACATATTCTCCCATCACCTGTAATAATCCTTTAGGGATTCACCTAATTGGTAAGAGAAGCTACTAGGAGTTTCTCTTGAGTTCCTGTCTTTATTGGTAGTGTTTAGGAATAGATTGTCAACTGATTTTATTGAGCACCCACTCAATGCTAAGTTGAATACATGGCTCCTGGTTGAGAGGAGCTGTTTTCTTATGTGGGAAGATTTGCAATACTTGTGATCATGCTTATTAGTATAAAGAGCTGTCAAAACATACCTCCAGTATAATGTACTGGGGGTATGTTTTGACAGCTCTTTAAAATGGAAAATACTGAATTTTGAATCACCATGTCCTTTCCTTGGGTCACTGGGAAAAACCCAAGGGATGCTGAGTTCTTCATTGAAATGACAAAGTTGGAGGGAATTATAGATATAGCATTAAGTGGAGGTGGTTCATAAGAAATCAGGAAGAACCAGAGAGCAAGTATTCTAATAAAAATTATAACCCTTGAACTTCACTGAATCTGAGAGTTTTAGGTTTATTAGAGTTAGGAGGGTACAGGAGCTAGCCAGTCCTATTCTACTACCTGAAGCTTAAAAGGCTGTATGGTATATAGTATATAGAGCATAACACTTGAAGTCAGGATTCCTGGGTTCAAATCTTAAAAATCAGATGTTTAGTCATTTTGAGACTTTGGACAAATAATTTCTCAGTCTTTTTGAGACCTCTTTTCCTTATCTGTAAAATAGGGATAATAATAATAGTTGCTCTGCCTATTTCAGAAAGCTGTTGTGAGGGAAGCAGTTTATAAACCTGGAAGTGATTTATAATAAATTCTGAGATTAGGGGTGGCTAGGTGGCACAGTGGATAGAGCACCAACCCTGGAGTCAGCAGTACCTGAGTTCAAATCTGTCCTCAGACACTTAATAATTACCTAGCTTGTGGCTTTGGGCAAGGCACTTAATCCCATTGCCTAGCCAAAAACCAAAACAAAACAAAACCTAAAAAAAAATACTTGGTAAATTCTGAGATTAAAAGTCCTTCAAGGTAAAGTAACAAACCTGAAGTTAATAGTAGGGTTATGACTCAAAGGGCTCCTGACTCTCTATTTAATAAGTATCTATTGGGCCTCTTAGAGGATATATTGTAGGGGCAGCTAGGTGGTGTAGTATATTGGACACCAGCCCTAGAGGACTTGAATTCAAATGTGGCCTCAGACACTTAAAAATTACCTAGCTGTGTGACCTTGGGCAAATCACTTAACCCCATTGCCTTAAATAAATAAAATTTAAAAAAAAATAAAAGAAACAGAATATATTGTAATAAAAGTTGGTATTTGTATAGTACTCAAAGGTTGTAAAGTTTATCTTGTATTATCTCATTTGATCCTCACAATAACCCTGGGAACCCTAATAAGAGCAACCCGAAGTACTATTATTATTCCCATTTAGAGAGAAAGAAATTGAGGCTGGAAGAGTTTGTGACTTATTCATGGTGATATAGCTCCAAAACTTGCTATCCTTCACCAAAGGAAGAAGTAATGAGCTCTGAGTGCAGATTAAAATATATCCTATTTTGTACTTGAGTTTCATATTTCTGAATTATTCTTTGAAATCTTTCTCTATTATTCATATTGCAAAACAAACAAACAATCATCAGTATCTATGGAAATAGTACTGATGACTGGGACTTCCTTGTTGTTTGCAATAAATTCACATTTAATCCTCAAAACTATGATCTAAGGCAAGTTCATATATTATTATAAACATAGTTTAAAAACGAGGTATAGGTGATATGAAAGAAAGTGTAGTGTTGTCAATAGAAAGTTGGGAAATCTCTAACACACATCAGATGTGTGTTCTTGGTTAGGTCATTGCTTCTTTCAGTACTTTATGCAACTATCAACCCTAAGTTTTCTAGAGAAGGTGCTGACTTGCATGGATAGAGGGAATTTCCCTAGGGAACCTCCTATATGAATGAAACCAGAGATTTGGTCCTTGTTTGTGAATTAAACAATTTTTTTTAGACTCTGAGAGGTTGTGACATGCTCAAGATCATACTGCCTGTAAGTAATTTAGTCAGATCAACAAGCATTTATTTTTAATTTTCAAAAATATTTTATTTTATTTTGCAATTATATGATGGTTTTCAACAATCATTTTTGCAAGACTTTGAGTTTCCTATTTTTCTCCCTCCCTTCCCTCCCCCTCTCCCTGACAGAAAGTAAGCTATTATATTTTATATATATACAACCATGTTAAACCTAAATCCATATCAATCATGTTGTAAAAGAAGAATCAAACTGAAATGGAAAAAAAAAACATGATACATGAGACTACCTTTTAAAAATAAACTTTGGTCTGAATTTAAACTCCATAGTTCCTTCTCTGTATATGGATGATATTTTCCATCACAAGTCTTAGAATGTCTTTGATTATTGTACTGCTGAAATGAACAAGTTCATCAAAGTTCATCATCATCCAATGTTACTGTTAGTATATACTATGTTCTTTTGGTTATGCTTACTTCACTCAGTATCATTTCACACAAGTCTTTTCAGTTTGTTCTATACTCCTGTCCTTTTTGATTTATTAAAGAACAAAAGTATTTCATCACATTCATCACAATTTGTTCAACCATTCCCTGTTTGATGGGCATCCCATTGATTTCCAATTCTTTTCAATAGACAGTTAAGTGGCACAGTGATAGAGCACTAACCTTGGAGTCAGGAGGATTGAAGTTCAAATCTAGATTCAGATACTTGACTCTTATTAGCTGTGTGACCTTGGGCAAGTCACTTAACCCAGATTGCCTTGTACACATCTCCAGTCATCATAATCCATATCTGGCCACTGGACCCAGGTGACTCTGGAGGAGAAAGTGAGACTTAGAACAACACCCCCCTCACTAAAATCCAATTCAGATGCTTGTCATGGCATTACCTCCATGATGTCATGGTCTTCTTCAAAAATGAAGGATAAACATTATTATAATTCTTTTCCACTACAAAAGGAGCTGCTATAAATATTTTTGTACATCAATAAACATTTGTTAAGTACTTACTGTGAGCCTGGAACACTTTTAAGGTATGAAAGTACAAATACAAACAGAAAGGAAGACAGTGTCCATCCTCAGGGGTTCACATTCTAATAGGGATAAACAAAAATGTAAAAAGAAGATGAAATGCAATTGGTGGGAGGGGAAGGTGAAATGAAGGTGTGATGTAGAGAAAATCTGAGAAGAGAATCATGAATGCTTTCTGGAAAGGAATGAAATTTGAGTGTCTTGGGTATTATTTTTGTATTAAATTATTTTTTGTACAAGTGATGATTTTTAATACATTACTAAAATATTCTTACTTAAGAGTAAACATAATACCCCCTCCCCCCAAAATATAGACCCTCATGAGAAATAAAGTAAAAGAAAGAGAAAAAATGTGTTTCAGCCTGTGTTCTGATACCATTAGCTCTGTCTCAAGTGGATCACATTCTTTATAAGTCCATCACAAAAGTTACTTCCATATTTTCCCACTGTTGTTGCTGATTGTAATTCCCTCCATTTATACCTCTCCATTATCATCTACTATATTTTCTCTCTCTTTCACTCTGTCCCTCTTCTAAATTGTGCTGTAGGGTAGCTGAGTGGCAAAGTGGACTGGTCACTGGGCCCTGGGGCCAAGAGACCCTGAGCCCACATACCAACCCTGAAACCCAACAACCACCCCGCCCAGTGGTCCCAGAGAGGCCACCAATCCCAGCCCCTTGCAAGAAGGAAAAAAAGAAAATATATTATATCTGACTGTTCGCTCCTATGATCTACTCTCTCGTCTATCATCCACATCCCCCCTTCCCCCTTTCCCCCTTCTCTCCTTTTTACTCTAGATATCTATACCCTATTGAGTATATATGCTGTTTCCTCTCTGAGCCACCTCTGATGAGAGTGAAGGTTCCCTCATTTCCCCTCGCCTTCCCCTATTCCATATCATTACAATAAAATAAAAAAAATCTTTTATATAAAATATCTTAGCCTATTCCACCTCTCCTTTCTTTTACTTCAAGTACATTTCCCTTTTAGAATTGACTCCATTTTTACAATATATATTTATATTTTCAAATTAAGCTCTCTCCTGTGATTCATATATATAAGCTCATTCTACCTGTTCTATTGAATGAGAGGTTCATATGAGTATTATCAGTATCATTTTTCTATGCAGGAATACATGCAGTTCATCATCATTAAGTCCCTCATATTTTACCCTTCTCCTCCACTCTCTATGCTTCACCTGAGTCCTGTATTTTAAGATCAAACTTTCTGTTCAGCTCTGGTCATTTCAACAGGACCATTTGAAATTCTTCTGGTTCATTGATAATCAGTCTTTTCCCCTGGAAGAGGATGTTCAGTTTTGCTGGGTAGTTGATTCTCAGTTGGATTCCAAGCTCTTTGGCCTTCTGGAATATTATATTCTAAGCCCTACGAGCCCTTAATGTAGTTGCTGCTAAGTCCTGTGTGATCCTGACTGAAGCTTCATGATATTTGAATTGTGTCTTTCTGGCTGCTTGTAATATTTTCTCTTTGACTTGGGAGTTCTAGAACTTGACTTTAATATTCCTGGGGGTTGGTTTTTTTTTATCTCTTTCTGAGGGTGATTGGTAGATTCTCTCAATTTCTATTTTGCCCTCTGCTTCTAGGATATCTGGGCAGTTTTCCTGTAGGAATTCTTTAAAAATGAGATCAAGGTTATTTTCCTGATAATGACTTTCAGGTATCCCAATAATTTTTAAATTATCTTTCCTGAATCTGTTTTCCAGATCAGTTGTTTTTTCAATTAGATGTTTCACATTTTCTTCTAATTTTGTGTTCTTTTGGGGTTGAAGTACTGTGTCTTGAGTTCTTGCAAAGTCATCAGCTTCCTTTAGCTCCATTCTACATCTGAGGGATTTGTTTTCCTCAGAGAGCTTTCTTATCTCCTTTTCCATCTGGCCAATTTTGCTTTTTAAAGCATTCTTCTCCTCAATAACTTTTTGAGTTTTGTTTTATCCATTTGACCTATGCTGGTTTTGAACATGTTATTTTCTTCAGCATTTTTTTGGATCTCTTTGACTAAGCTGCTGATTTCTTTTTCATGTTTTTCCTATAACTCTCTCATTTTTTCCCCAAATTTTTCTTCTATCTCCCTTACTTGATTTTCAAAATCTTTTTTAAGATCTATCATAGCCTGAGCCCAACTTTCATTTTTCTTGGAGTCTTTAGATGTAGGAGCTTGTACTTCTTCACCTTCAGATTGAGTATTTTGATCCTTCTTGGGATCATAGACAATGTCTTTCTCAATGGTGTTCCTCTTTATTCTCTATTACTCATTTCTTCAGTCTGTGCCTGGTTTTGGGGTGCTTCCTGACCTTTTGAGTATTATTGGGATAGCTCCCCCCCAGGGATCTCAGTGTGTGAAGCTCTGACTTCCCTCTTGGTCTTTGAATGACCACAAGTTCAACCATCTGCCATGGGGTTGAGGTGGGGGGCGCTGTTCTATGGGGTGCCTAGACTGCGATCAGGATCTGAATGTGGTCAGAGCCCCAGAGTCCTGTTCCAGGTATGGAGAACAAATCTCAGAAGTCTCTGCTACCTTCAATGGGCTTCAGTTGCCTAGAGGTTCCTGCTTGCTGGCTCCATGCCTTTTTCCATTTCCTGGATCTGGGCTGCTGGGGCCACCGCCACTGAGCTGACTGTGGCAACCACCTTGATGGCCTGGGCTTCCCATGCTTGCTCTGGCAGAGGTTCCCCCCTACTGATCCCCCAAGTTGCACCTGGTATTCCTCAGGGTATAGATCAGAAAACTGCCTGGTGGCTTCCAGGCCTCTTGGGGCTGCTTCTGGGAGACTGAAGTTTTTTTTTACTCTTGCGGGCTGGCCCTCTAACCCCATGGAGCAGAGCCTTTCCACTATTTCCAGGTTACCTTGGTCTGGAGAATTGCCTCACTGGATCTTTCTGTGGGTTCTGTCTCACAAAAATTTAGTTAGAGTCATAATTTTAAGATTTTTGAAATATTATATATTATGGAGAGAACACCTAGTTGAGCATCTTCTGTTGTCATCTTGGCTCCCCCCCCCATTGGATATTCTCAAAATTGAGGTTCTGGGAGGAAACTACTAGAGAGGGGGGGCAGGCTCCAAGGACATAGGAACAATCTGAGGGAGAGATCCAAGGACATAGGTTGCTTTCAATTTGAGAAGTCCAGAGCTAAGTAAACTTACAGCATGAAGATGATTCTGAATTATTGTAAAGAAAATATAGGAAGAGAATCAGATATTCTAAGTTCAGTAATCTTTTTAATAACTTTGTGAAATCTTACTATAGCCTTATAGAAAAATCTGTGGGTCTTTTTCAAATTCTCCCTACATTTCTTAGTCAAATCTATTTAAAGCTTTCCAGATGAATTTTATCATTTCTTTTAAAGACCAGCACTCTATTTATCTTAGAATCCTTTCAGCACTGGACAATCGGATGTTCTTCAGGTTAAACCCAGACATAAAAACAATTTTGCTTAAGATAAAAAGGGAAGACTAGTAAGCCCATGAATTTTGAGGTGGGTTTCTAGATTAGCTATCAAATACCTACCCTGTGCCAGGCATTATTGGGGGACACAATAATAAAAGTGAAACTTTTTTTCAGAATCTTATAAACTGGCTAGCTCTGGGAGTCACATATAATATGTATGTGTGTGTATTATATATAATATGCATATATTATATATAATATATTTGTAATATATACACATAAAAATGTACACAACCATATAGTATAAGCAAAACAGGGATAGGTAATTTAAGAGCAAAGGTACTAGTTGAAGAATGAGAAAAGGCTTCATGTTGAAGGTGATGGTGTGTACCATGAAGAAAACTAAGAATTGTTAGAGATAGAGATGAGTAGAGCATTCCAGATTAGAAAGACAGAGGACAGAACAGAAGGGTTCTATGGTAGAAACTAATGTCATAGGTAGTCTTCTCCTTAGGAATGAACTCTCAGTGTTCTTCAGAATCACATGGGATTTTTATTTCTTACTCTGTCAACCTAAGACAAAATTTTCTGATGGAAGCCCCCAGTGCTCTGATCAGAGGAGAAGGTACCTAAACAATGCTTCTGATCTCCCAATCTACTGTATAAAGAAGATGGTATTTTAATAGCCTAGGCAGCATAATTCCATCATTTACTCTTTTTTTTTTTATATTTTCATTTTTATTTTTTTTTTAGGTTTTTGCAAGGCAAACGGGGTTAAATGGCTTGCCCAAGGCCACACAGCTAGGTAATTATTAAGTGTCTGAGACCGGATTTGAACCCAGGTCCTCCTGACTCCAGTGATGGTGCTTTATCCACTGCACCACCTAGCCGCCCCCATCATTTAGTCTTAAAGAGAGATAAGGAAGGCTTGAAGATTGCCTCACGCACAGGGGTGTGCACCGCTGAGAAGGGATTGTTTCATTTTCAGTGTGACCATTTACAACTGTTTGATTGTTTAGACTTAAGAAAGTGATGTAAAAATTGTTAACACTATAGATTAAACTTAAAATATGTAACTTTAGGGCATTTTTGAGAACTAATTGTAAAACATTTACTAGCATTCCCTAACTCAAATGTGATCCCTCAAGTATGAACATATAGAAACTGAATTTTCTAGAGTAGGGATTCTTAATTTTTTTGTCTTACCAAAGTTTCCATGTACTCATTTGACAATGTAGTGAAGCTTATGAACTCCTGTTCAGAATCAAGTGGTTTTTTAAAATATGAAAAAATACTCTGGTTTACAAAAGAAACTAATTATATTAGTTTATCTATCTTTTTAATCTATCTATCTGTCTGTCTGTCTATCTAATTTTTGAACCTAGGTTAAGAAAAATAATATAACTCTGTCTGACTTAACAAAATATTCCCTTATTACTAGATAGCTAGTTCTAGGAGCCACTTTATTTGTATCTATATTGATATCTTTATCTTGACATAGATATGAATAAAGTGGTTCCCAGAGCTAGCTAGTTTATAAAATTATGAAAATAAGTTTGTTCTAGAGGAAGAAATGTGCTTTTTTTATATTAAGATAAGAGAATTATCCAAATGGCCCCTAAGCAGAGAAAGCAGAAGCAAATTCTGTAACACCTTGGCATTATGGGGTGAGATTGGGAAATAACAGTTTGACACTTTCCTATTTCCTATTTTGAAGTGTAGGGTGTTCAGAGAAGACTAGTACCTCTAGTGTGAAGTTTCCTAAGCATTTTTTGGAGCTGCTTTCCACCTTTAGTGCCCCTCCCCCACAATTCATCCAACTATCACCTGTAGCTCCAAGAAGTTGTGGTATGTTTAATAGCTATACCCTGGTAAACCATTTCAGCAGATGGGCTAAACTAAGTTGAGGGTGACTGAAGGGTCTCAAATCCTTCAATAAGCTAGAGGAATGTCTACTATAAACATGAGAAGACATCCCCTGGTAGAATAAACTGATGAAAGCGATTTTTTTCAATGGCCCAAGTAGATATTAGGGCATGCTTAGAGCTTAGTTAGACATTGAAGATACCAAGGTCATCCATTGCATCCTAAGCCAGCACCAGCAGTCTTGACTTTTGTCTTGTCGTTGGACTCTTGTGACTTTGGAAGAGAAAGTAAGGCTGCAACAGTGCCTCACTTAAATCCATTTTATGCATGAGTCAAGAGGCATCAACTATACAAGTGGATCATTTGTGCCTGACCTGTGGTAGAATCTTCCAACTTACATTGGGCTAATCATTCACAATTGGATGCACTCATTGATTCCAACACAATGATGTCATTTTGATGCTCTTCCAGGACAAAGGCCAGCAACCAATACTCTACATTGCTGTGAATCATTCATATAATATAGATCTGACAGGAGAGCTATTTCAAACAAATAGCAAATTAATCTGGGTTGGCTTGAAAGAGCTAATCAAAATCACTGGGGACATTATGAGTTTGGCAGCACTGGGAGGAGGTAGGAATTCATTTGGTGTCAGAATATGGCTTGACTGGCAACCCTGGGTTCATTTCCTTGTGAGGAGAACATTATGAGTGTTTTATGTGTTTTCTATATGTTAATTTCCTCTAATAATTCATGTGTGCTTTTATTTTCTGTGGGGTGAAATAAAGGTTAACCTTTATTGAGTATATGGGAGCTCAGCTACCTTTTTACTTCATATTTCTGTGATTATGAAGTATATTTGGAGTTTTCCTATTTTGGTCTTCTGGGTTGGGATTATAATCAACTGAGAGCTACTATTATAGGGTCTTCAGAGATCATATTTGGTCTGTGTAAACCAAGATCTTGAGGGAGCCCTAAACTATGGAGTAAAGGTATATTTTGTTAAGTCAGATAGAATTATATTATCTCTCTTGAGCCCAATTGTTTCTACATATGCCTCCCTTGATATGAAATAATATCATCTTTCCAATTCATAGCAAATGGGAAGTAAAGATGAAGGAGAGAGTCAAAAAACTTCTTGCTTCTCTGTTGTCCAAGAAAGAACAGAGGAGAAATTGATATATTGACACTTCAGTCTGCAAATGGACTTCCAGAAAAAAATAAGTTAAATATTTTTTGATGCTCCTTCCTCTATAGAGAGACACAGGAAAGAAAGGTGCAAAGAGAGGCTCCTCAGTACACCACTATGTTCTGCATTTTAACCTACTGCTTCCTACCTAGACAAGTTTCTACTTGCTACTAAGAGCCACCATGGATTGGAGGCAATATTTTACTTTTCACATGCCAAGATCTAAACCACATCTGAAGGTCAATGAATGTGTCCCTTATGAAGGGACAAGAATCATGGAGGCCTATTATTAGCAAAAAGTCACTTACCTAATCTGGTCAAAGTTTTTGCTGAGGTTCACTTTTCTGAGAACTTGCTTTGACTAGAAACACAGGGCACAGGGGCAAGTAATTGTGTCTTCCTTTCCCAGCAGCTAGAATGTAACAAGGTATCAGCTGAAAATCACAGTATTATCAAGGATAATATATAGGCAGGCTAGGTTTCTAGTTGGCTCCAAGCTATGATTCTGGTGTCAGTAACTCAAAAATAGAGGAACTGGGTAACTCTCTTCACTCAGCCTTTGAGGGTCATATAGTCAAATTGGTGTATGATCCTATATCATACTTTTAAAACTTGAGGTTTTTGTGACTACAAAATAAAAATATATCAGTGCATTTATGATCTGCAAACTGCCATCCATACATACTTCTCATTTAATTCTTGTCCATTTTCTCCCATAAATTCTTTGCAAAGACTCTACCTAAGGCATTGAAGATTGCACTTTAGATCTGTTAATATTTCATGGGTATTAGCACAGAACTTAGGCCATACATATAATTCATAATCATATAATATTTTAAGATTTCTCAAGTACCTGACCCACAGCAACACTATGAGATTAATATTAGAGACATTAGGGCATGCTTAGAGCTTAGTTAGACACTGAAGATACCAAGGTTATCCACTGCATCCCAAGTCAGCACCAGCTGTCTTGAGTTTTGTCTTGTCGTTGGACTCTGGTGACTTTGGAAGAGAAAGTGAGGCTGCAACAGTGCTTCACTTAAATCCAGTTTATGCATGAGTCAAGAGGCATCAGCTATACAATGGTTAAATATTCCCAAGACTGATGCTCAGAAATGACCTGCCTATGGTTACCCAGATACTAAATGTTGCATGTGGGAATTACCCAAGTCTATCAATTTGAGGTTGAGCTGTCTTTCCATTAAACTTCATTTCTTTTCATTAGAACTTGTCCTAAGTTTCACTTTTCATTACTTTGTTTAGTGAATATTTAGCAAAACTGTTTAGTAAAAATGGTCACAAAACATGGGTAAAAAGACACCTTGTCTTTGTCTCAAGAACAAGTGAATTCATTTGGTATCTAGATAAACCTGAAATAAAGACCAACCTTTCTTAGTAGATATTTTATATTTTGTTAAATCATTTAAAGGTTAACATATTTTGTTTTAGGACCAATGAATCTTATCAGAAAATATTTAATGACCTTGCATTGGGCTATTTGTACTGAGTATTCTATTAGTAGCTGGACAGAATGAAAGAATGATAAAGACAATTAGTTCTGCTAAATGCATCTTGAATCTATGTGGTAGCTTATCTATGGATTTTTCTCCTTGGATGTTTAAATATTCCCCCTGCAATTTAGGTTTCATCAAACAAAAGAGATCTGATTTAAGATAATTCTCCTGCTAAGAAAGCAATTGCCGCCATTCACCCTGAGTCATTGATCCCAGGATAAACATTCATTTATCAGAGAATACAAAATAAAACACAACATATGCCTTCATTTACAACAAATTGGTGGGTAAAATTCTGCATTTTCCCCAGGTAGTTTCTATCCAAGTTTTGTTCAATTCCATGCAGGTAAGACTTTCTGGAAAATATTAGTTTCATTAACTCTTGCTCTTATTTTTAACTTAAAAATTATGCTCAAGAAATCTATGTATAGTATTTTCAATGTTAGCCAATCTTCATTGTACTATTCTGTTTCCCCCCTTTTTAATTCAGACTGTTAACATATACTCAGAAATGGTCTCCTTTTTAAACCACTTAGTCTTTTGTCCCTTGGAGTGATTCATTCAGCAGTGTTTTTGCCAAGGAGATTGTGAGGTCTGGAGGATTTGTATTGTGACCATGACATTCTATGGTGACCTTTTTATGCCTGCCATATAATTACCTTCTGAAAATCAAGGTCCGGGCCTAGAGGAGTTGTGGCCATAAAGAAGTGTTTTCAATGTCCATCATTATAATTCTGAAATCCACATGTATCAGGTGGAATGACCATGAGATGATAATTGAATGGACTTTTTTTTTATTATTTCAGGGGAAAAAAAACAAGCTCACATTCTGATGATTGCAGAGCCTCTGAATTGCAGATGAAAAGATGTAATATAAGACACTTCTGTGAATGCAGACTCCATCTTTTTATTTTTAAATGTAGCTGGTATTTTTCCTGAATAATGAGTATCTTGTAGGACAAGAGGCTCTTGACTGAAGGTTGGCATTAAATTACTCTCTGTATAACAGCAGTATAAGCATATTGTACAAAAGAGAGCACTGTTTAATCACTGAAGTTCAAAACCAAGGTCTTTCTCTATGAGTGGTGTTTGGAACCTCTTACAAATGCAACAGATGGGTACCTCAAATTTAAATTCTTTTGATAATGATTAAGGTTTTCCTGCTTAAAAATGATGAAAATAAAACTTCACTGACTTAGTCTTTGAAGTTGACAGGGAAAGATCTATCAGGAAATTATAAATTTTTTGTGCATTACATTTTAAAGTAGCTTTAGCTTCTATATGATCTGACTTTTCAGAAAAGTTTTTTTTTGATGAGCTCATATACAACTCCAAACAAAAGAACACACTGTCATCATGAATGACAACCTGAATTTTTCTGTACTTGTATCAATTAAAAATTCTTATTTTTGGACCCTGCATTAAGCCAAAAATAAAAATACCCACTCCAACCCCCAAAACAGTAGAGATGATCCCTCAGACATCATCAAATGCCAACTCTATTCCTTCAGCTATTGGAACATTCAACATTGGAGTATACTAATTCACTCATTTTTATTCTAAAAAAGATATCACAGTTTCAAAGATATCAATTATAAAGATAATTTCTTATAATTCTTAATACTTTGTTAAATTACTTGTCCTTATTGTTAGGCAAACTGCCCTTCATTTCCACACCACAGTACCCTTAGAATGGTATTTCAGCTTGCATACCCAAATGAAAGCTGGTTATTTTAAATTTTTTTATTAACCTGAACCTATTGTCAATAAATGTGAATATCTCCATATACAAAGCAAAATAGACCCTGTATATAATATCACAAAGCTTATTCCATATCTCACTTAAAAAAGGATATGCATTAGATTCTGTATGTTAGCTCAAAATGTATGTTACCTTCCCTTCTGTATTCTTTTGAACATCTTAAACTGTTTCTTAAACGTTCTTTTTCTTTTTGACCATTAATCAGTTAATTACTTCCTAATGCTTCCTCCCCTCAAAACAAACGAAACTTTTCTTAGCCAATAAAATGAGCAAACACAGTAATATCCTAAAACAATCTTATTCTAAATCTCTTTTTCAACACTATTATTTTTTATGTTTTTTTTGCAAGACAAGTTAGGCGACTTGCCCAAGGTTACACAGCCAGGTAATTATCAAGTCTCTGAGGTCAAATTTGAACTCAGGTCCTCCTGACTCCGGGGCTGGTGCTCTATTCACTGTGCCCCCTATCTGCCCCTCAACATTATTTTTTCAGAAGATGAATAACATGCTTTGTCATTGTTCCTCTGGAATTGTTTTTATTTATTCTATTTATGAGAGATCATAAGCCTTTCAGAGTATTTCCCCCCCTTTATAATGTTGTAATAGTAATATACATTGTAGTCCTGGTTCTTACAGGTTTTTGGTTTTCCTGATTTCTCTTTTTTTGTAATTTCTTATGATGCAATAATATTACATCATGTTCATAATATAATGATTTTCCAATTCATGGGTACCCCATCAGTTTTTAGTTCCCTAGTTTAACAAAAATTATTTAATTTTAGTATAAAAAGGATCTTTCTTCTTTTTTTAATCTTTCCAGTACAAAGCTAATTCTGAAATCTCTGCATCAAAGAGTATGTGATAAATTCTAAAATATTTTTAGAATTATTGAATCAATTAATAATTCCATCAGCAATGAATTAAAGTACATATCCTCACAATCCTTTCCCACAACTGTCATTGTTTTTTTTTTATTACATTTTCCAATCCAATGAGAATCTTCAGGTAAAACTTCAGAGTTGTTTTCATATATATTTCTCTCATTTTTTAATAATTTGGAGCATTTTTATGTAATTACTGGTAGTTTTCTTTTTAGAACTATTCATTCATCAATTAGACAGTGGTGCTTGTATTTATAGATTTGAAACAATTGCAATGTATCTTGTATATCAGATTACTTATTGAAAATTTTGTGCAAAAAATGTTTCCCCCCAGTTGTTTTCATTCTAATGTTAGCTTCTTTAATTTTACTGGTAAAAAAAGTCCTTCAATTAATGTATTAAAAATTGTCTATTTTTCTTTCATGAGACCATTTTTTGGAGAATGTTGAATTCTCATTTCAGTCGTTGAAGATTTATTTTGCAAGGCAAATGGGTTAAGTGGCTTGCTCAAGGCCACAGCTTGCCCAAGGCTACACAGCTAGGTAATTATTAAGTGTCTGAGTGAGACCGGATTTGAACCCAGGTACTCCTGACTCCAAGGCCAGTGCTTTATCCACTATGCCACCCAGCAGCCCCTGGAGATTTTTTAAGTTTGTCAAAAAAACACTATGGTATTTTACTTATTTGCTTTTGGATCTTATATCACATTAACAAGTATTTATTATTAGTATTTACTGGGTACCACTTAGTGTGCATTGGAAATTTTAAAAAAAAAGCAAAAATAGTCTTTACTCTCAAGGAACTCATGATTTAATTGGGAGGTTATATATGTAAATAATGAGGTACATAAAAGCTAGATGTAAGTTAATATCAGAATGAGAGGAACCAGCAGTTTGGGGGATTGGGAAGTCTCCTGGAGAAAGTGGAATTCAAGTTGATCCTTGGAGGAATATGGGAAAAGGGAAAAGCAAAGGTAAGAAAGGAAATATTATGGGAATGGTAGCTAGCCAGTGCTAAGGCTTAGTGACAGGAAATTTGCTGTCATGTTTAAGGAAGAAGTTGGCTACAGTTGGCCATTATTTGTATATGTGAGGGAATAAAATATGAAAAGATTGCAAATGTAGGAAGAGACTATATTACAAAGAACGCTAAATACCAACCATTGTTCTTTAAATTTTAGATTAATGGTAATAGGCAACCACTGAAGTTTATTGAGTTATCAATTACAAGTATAAATTTAAATTCTAAAAATTATTTTCAAAGCTAAGCAGACTATTTGAGTGGGTAAAGAGAGACCATTAAAAGGCTATTGCAATAATCTTGGAGAGAGGTATGAGGATCTGTACTAGGACAGTGGCTCAGTGAGTGGAGAGAAGAGGAAAAAATTGAAGAGATATTATGAAAATGGAAATGAAATGATTAGTCAATGGATTTGAATATATGGAGTGAGAATGAAAAGTCAAGGATAATACTAAGATATTTTATCTTGAGTGATTTACAATAATAGGGATATTTAGAAGAGTTGTGTGAGAGCAAATAAATAAAAAAAATAGCAACAACTATATATATGTACACACATATACATATTATATATATATATAAACATATAGGTTTGTGTAATGCTTTATAAGCATTATTTCATTTGTGCTTTACCTCAACTCTTGAAAGGTAAGTGCTCTCATTATCTTTATTTTATAGATGAAGAAATTTAGGCTGAATAAACTTAAATAATTGATCTAAGGTCACACAACTCATAAATGACTAAGGCAATATTTTTATTTAATTCCTTCTCCCTCCTATTATGTTATATTTGAGATTTGGTACCATTTGACTTCCTTTAGTCCCATTAATAATTTTTCCTTTGAGATTCTGAATATCTTGTTTCTATAAATTAATTTTGTCAGTATTTTTCCTAGTTCTATAGTTACATTTTGATAGCTTGATTGTCATAGCATTATATAAATAAATTGATTTAGGCAGTGTTGTAATTTTATTATATTGGCATTGTCCAATTGTGAGTTATAAATATTTCTCCAAATATTTAGGTCTTCCATTATTTTTTATTTTTTTAAGTTTTTTTTTTCAAGGCAAATGGGGTTAAGTGGCTTGCCCAAGGCCACACAGCTAGGTAATTAAGTGTCTGAGACCAGATTTGAGCCCAGGTACTCCTGACTCCAGGGCCGGTGCTTTATCCACTGTACCACCTAGCCACTTCGGTCTTCCATTATCTTTATGAAGAGTATTTTTTTAGTTCTTTGCATATAATGTCTATATCTTGTCTTGAATAACCAAGTATTTTATACCATTCCCATAATGTTTCCTTTCTCACCTTTGCTTTTCCTTTTTCCAATATTTCTCCAAGGATCAACTTGAATCCCACTTTCTCCAGGAGACATTTTCCAATCCCCCCAAATTCTGGTTCCTCTCATTCTGATATTAACTTAGATTTTATACATATACCTATACCTATACCTATACTTATACCTATACTTATACCTATACTTATACCTATACCTATACCTATACCTATACATTTTATATATGTAGTTTTTGAAAGGAATTTATTTTTCTATCTTTTCCTGAAATTTTTTCATATATATATATATATATAAACTTATGATTTATATGATTTATGTGAGTTTGTTTTACCTTATGCTACCTAGTAGAATATGTTTTAATTATATAGACCGTGATATTGCTAAAAGTGAAAATTGTTCTTCTATAATTTCTAGAAATATATAAAAATAAAAGGAGTCACACTGGACAACTTGACTTTATCTTTGATCTTGTTAGAAAGATATCTACTTTTGCTCTATAACAGTTGATCCATTACCTTGATTTTAGTTAGATACTTTTTAATTAAGACATTTTCTCTTTATTCCTATATTTAAATGTGATTTTCAAACAGAAATAGGATATTACATTTTGTTAAAAGCCTTTTGGGTATCTATTGATGTAATCATTTGATTTTGTTTTTTTAATTAATAGTATTAATTATTATTTGTAGTTCTCAAAACATTGAGCCAACCTATATTACTAGTATAATTTAACTGATTATAGTTTATAAATCTGCCAGATGTTTGTATGGCTTAACTGATGTCTTATTCATTTTTGTGTCAATATACACTAGGGATTATGGTTTATAGTTTTCTTTCAAAACTTTTTCTTTCCATGGTTTAACTATATCAGCAAAAATTCCTCTAACAATGGACATTTATCAAAATTCATTCTTTTAATTTATCCAATAAAGGAATTTTCTATTTCTCAATTTTTGATACAACTTATTTGTAATTCCATTTATTTATTTATTTTTAAAGAAATATTACAGCTTTTATGAAGTTATTAAAAAATATCAGGACTCCTATAAATTGATGTATATATAATTTTAAAATTATCTGTGTACTAATTTTACTTCTTAGCTTGACTTTCTAATAAATCTTTAGCTTCACTGATTTTGGCCACTACATAAGGAGATCCTCCCCTGTCTGGGTGGTTTTAAAAGCATGATTCGTCGGTGAGTTTCCCTAATTTTCCCTTTACTGGCTGTAGGACTTACTCCCAATATTAGTGCTGCTTCTCGTTTTGTCATTTTGGGTTCAAATCCCCTTCTTTAATAGCCACCACTGAAGGCACATCTTTTTTATTTTTATGATTTTTGCATTTCTGTTTCTTTAAAAATTTTTGGTTTTCTAGTGTTTCTTTCAAGTTGTAGATCAAATTCATTTTTCCATTCTTTTTGGCGGTAATGGTATTTAAAGATTTTAAACCCATAATGGATACTTTAACTGCCTCCCATAAAGTTTTAGAGTTTTTTTCATAAAGGTCACTTATTGTTTCTGATTTGTTTTTTGAGGTACTATTTCACTTGCTTTTCCAACAAGATCAGAAACAAAGTCAGAGCTACCGTTATGACTATTTTTATGTGATAAAATTCTAGGTTAACTTAATTTGTGTTTATTTAAGAATGAATCCTTTCATCAAAATATCTATGATTATAATGTCCATTATATTTTAGTCCATAAAGGATGTGCTTAATAGTTTTGCTTTTGTGCATTTATAATTTTTCTGTTTTCTCATATCAATTTTTGTAAAAGTACTTTATGCCTGAGAATACATATGCTTCTTTCTATTTGCATTTACTAATCCCTAAGATTTATTTTGTGTAACTTTCTAATGTTCTATTCAATTTTACTTTTTCCATTCTTTTTTGTTAAATTTGTCTACATCTGAGACAGGCACACTGAAGTTCCAAATATGAAAGTTTTGCTGTTTATTTCTACCCATAATACAATTAATATTACTTTAATTACAAAAATGCTATTCCATTTGGGGGCATATTTAATAAATATTTATTAAATTTTGAAATCATTTAATTTTATTTTCATTATTTTATGGATGCAGTAGGTTTTTTTGTTTCTTTTCTTCTAACCATGCCTTACTATTGCCTTATCAGAGATTATGATTGCTACCCCAGATTTTTTTAGTTTACCTGTAGCATAATAAATTTTGCTTTAGCCTATCATTTTAATTGAGTTAATCTTTATATTTTAAGTATGTTTCTTATAAAAATAACATCATTGGATTCTACTCTCTAATCCATTTTGTTGTCTTCTTCCATGTTATGGGTGAGTTCTTTCCCATTCCCCAAGGTAGTTGTTTTCCTTATATCATGACCTCTTTTATTTTTCCTCTTTTTATCTCCTGCCTTCTTATCTCTTTACTTTTTTTGGGGGGGGGTTGCAAGGCAAATGGGATTAAGTGGCTTGCCCAAGGCTACACAGGCTAGGTAATTATTAAGTGTCTGAGACCAGATTTGAACCCAGGTACTCCTGACTCCAAGGTAGGTGCTTTATCCCCTACACCACCTAGCCGCCCCTATTTTTCTCTTTACAAAGAAAAAGTCAGGGGAAGAGAAGGAATCTGATTAACACTGCTGATCTATCATTGAAGTGATATGTTTTTCATTCCATTGCCCCTCTTCTCTTCTCATTGCCCAGATTTTAGTCATTGGTTCTTAAACCTCTGAATTTGTTTATTTTGCTTTTGTTAATTCCCTCTCTACTTGTTCTAAATTATTTATTCTCTTTCCCGAAACCTTTTTTTCTCTAGAGCTTTTACTTATTTTTTGTTTTAATCTTTGTTAATTTCCTCCAGATACTATTATAATCCTTGGGCTAAACCAGTTTTTTTTTTTTTTTTCTGAAATTCTATTTGCAGAGTTATTTCACCTTTTTTTGGTGTTAGGACCTGACTTTGCCTCCATTCTCATTGTGGGATGGAGTGGCCAGCTTCTATTTAATCTTATTAGTTAATGCCCTGAGATCTTGGCTTTGGCTACTACTTCCCCTGATCAGTACTTAGAGCCCTGGCAGACTTCAAAGTCTCTGATTAGATCTCTTTGGTCAACTATCCATAGGGTACTGCTGTAGATTTCTGTCCCTGCCACCTCCCTGATATGGGTGCTGCTATAGGTTTCTTAACATAAACTTGTTCTTACTTTCTTGTCAGCAACCTTCTTCCCATTGTTGTGACTTCTGGTTTGTTTCTTGTGCAATCTTAGGCTGGATGAGGGAGTTTATTATTATTCTCTTTGTTTTTTTAATTATGTGACATTATGCTATTCTATACTTTTTTACAACATCATCCTACTTAGGAATCTCATTTTTGAAGAGATAAAAAATATACAGGTGCTCTTATGATATAAATTAGTTCTTTCTGTAATATCCATATTCTTGGGGTATAGCCTATTTTAATATATTTCATAGATATATTTCCTATGTAAAATTTCATATGTAATGAGATATATTTATTTAACATATATATCTAATATATTTAACATGTATATATAACACATTTAACATGTATATCTAATATATTTAAACATACTCAGTGCATCATATATATGTTCCATTGAAATTCTTGTGACATATGCTGTGAAATATGATTCTTTTGTTCCTAGAGAATAAATTCTTAAAATGTGATATAGTAGAATAAACATTGAACTTTTGAGAGAAAAGTATACCTACCAGTAGCAACAGATAACTTCTCTGAACCTCAGTCATCTCATCTGTAAATTTTGAATATATAATATTTTTAATATATACTTCTCAGGGTTATCATGTGGGAATACTTTGTAAATAGTTTAGAACCATAAAAATATGAGCTGTTATTATCCTTATTTCATAGACAATTTTGATTGAGCTAAAGAAGTGTAAAGAATACTGGGTAGGTGAAATTCTTGACCATCTATGAATGTGAAATCCATCTCTTTTGAGTACTATCATTTACTAATTATATGACATGTAAAAATTACCTCTTCCTTCTTGGTCTCAGGCTCCTTATCTATATAAGGAGAGGGTTGGAAGAATAAATACCCCAGGTTCTTTCAACTTCAAAATTTTATAAACATACATGGGAGTTGTATATAACCTTCTGATTGATTATTGAATTCTTGAAAAATCCTACAATTAAATATATTTTATTTAAATTAAAAATGTATATCATGCCCAAATGAAACAGTCCAACAGTTAAGCTAAAACAATCTGAAAGCTGTTAATTCCACAGCATGCGGCCTTCTATATGCAAAATGAGATGAAATCGAATGTGTGCCAGCTCTCCAGATTGCTGGCTGACTTTCCCTTCTGATAAATGCTAAGTCTCAGTAAAATATGCTATGTGCTGTAAAAAATGAAATGAGTTATTTTTTTTAGTATTTCTAGAAGAATAAACTGTATTTCTCTGTCAAAAAATAATTTGATGAATGCCCATTACTTTATTTTCTAAGCTTTTAATTTAAATGGAAATAATTGCTAGATTTTAAGGAGTCTTTTTGGGTGGTTGTTGTAAATTACCCTTAAGGAAGTATCTCATTTGTAAATCTGCATATATTGTGCTTCTAAAAGCTATATTTGCATAAGTGATTTGAAGAAAACATTTGTTTCAGGCTTAAATCTTCATGGCATTATCCTGTTTCAATGAAGTTCAAAGTATTATGCTTTATCAAGATAAGACATGTACTCAAAGTGAGCTTGGCTCTAACTTGTTATTCAGAAGAATTCTTTTTGATAAATCTATACTGTTGTCTCAGAGTTGGGGTCTTAGAAAAACTCACTAATTGATTGAAAGGTACTGCATTGGTAGGTAAAAGACTTTAGTTCAAGTTCTGATTCTTCCACCAACTCCATTAAATACATAAGCATTCTGGGCTTCAGTTTCCTTATTTGTAAACTTAGAAATAACTGATAATAATCCTTCCAAGCCTAAGGTTCCATTGTAGAGTAATATTTTATAGTCCAGTAGAGAACCTGATTTAGAGTCAGGTTCTAATTTGACTTTTTTTACACTTACTAAGTCTGTGGCTCTGGGCAAATCATTTAACCTGTCTCAGCCTCAATCTCTTCATCTATAAAATAAGATTAATAATAGTACAAGGATTATTGTGAGAATAAAATAATATTTGTAAAACCTTTTGTAGATTCTGGAAAAGTACTATATAAGTGATGGCTATTATTTTCCTAATTTTAAAATTTCTCACATAATAACTGAAATTTCCTCACATGATTTCTCACATGATAAGTGAAATATGGAAGAGTGATATGGTATAGAAAAAATAAGGAGAATTTGAAAATTACTTTTTTGATCTTTATTATGGATAAACCTGAATAAGGTTAAACTGATGTAGCCTGTCAGATTCCTACTTAAAGAAGCTAATTTGGGTTCTTTTGGCCCCATAGAAAAATCTCTAGCTAAAAATAAACAAAAAAACCAGAATGAAATAAAATAAAAAAACTTGTCCCAAGTAACAATGTATCTTTTTTTGGAGAGAGTAAATCATATTAGTAGGGCAGTTTTCGTTTTATACCATATACATATTTCTGCATGTAGATAGCCCTGATTCTAAGTGAATGAATTATAAGTAAATGTTTGAGATAGTATCTTGAGAGTGCTAAACTTATTATCAGTGGCATTATGGACATGGATGTAGTCAACTACTTGAAAGGGTAACAACCAAAATAATGAATGGGTGGCAGTAGTGATAAGACAACTTCAGTACACGTTGATTATTACAGTTTATAATTTGACTAGAAACTCATTTCTTTCTTTCGTTTTTTTTTTTTAGGTTTTTGCAAGGCAAACGGGGTTAAGTGGCTTGCCCAAGGCCACACAGCTAGGTTATTATCACGTGTCTGAGACCAGATTTGAACCCAGGTACTCCTGACTCCAGAGCTTGTGCTTTATCCATTGCACCACCTAGCCGCCCCTACTGCACCAACTAGCTGCCCCACTACACCACCTAGCTGCCCCACTGTGCCACCTAGCTGCCCCTGAAACTCATTTCTTATAGAAGAGATGGCATGTGCCAAAATAGATGTGTTTGGATAAATGGCAGAGTAATGAGATGGAATGTCACAATATCAGAAATTTAACCACTGCCCAGCCAATCTAACTAGGTGCTGGAGAGAGCGACAAACTTTTCCTGTATCTTAGTGGGCAAAATTCTTTCTGCCCTTTGTTAGTCTGTTTTATCTCCGTCTCTTTCAGTAAGTCTGTCTCTTGAGTTCTGACTTTCCCTTCATTTAAAATTGGAAGGGTTAGAGAAACTCATCTTTAAGGTCATTTCTAGCTCTAACATTTTTGTGGGGCAATGGAGTTAAGTGACTTGCATAAGATCACACAGATGGCATCTAGTATCTGTGGTCAGATTTGAACTATGGTCCACCTGACTTCAGTATAGCTAGGTAGTGCAATGGATAGAGCACTGGTCTTGGAGTTAGGAGGAAAGGAGTTCAAATCCAACCTAAAGACACTTGCCACATGCTAGCTGTGTGACCTTGGTCAGGTAACTTAAACCTGATTAACTCACATCCAGGTCTGTCTCCAGTTGTCCAGATTCATATCTGACCATGGGATCCAGATAACTCTGGAAGAGAAAGTGAGGCTGTTGACTTAACATAGCACCTCCACACTCAAATCTAATTCATGTGCTTGTTATGGCATCATTTCCCTGATGTCATAGTCTTCTTCAATAATGAAAACCAAACATCATCAACTCCAACATCTACATGATGGAATAAAGAACATTTGGTGCCTTGAGATAAAATTGGACTAACCTGAAAGATATCTCATGAAATCCCAATGATGTTAATAATTAGGTTAGCCTCTTCTAGATCCAAGGAACTGAAGTTGTCTTCATTTCTTGTCCTGCTTGTCCTAATTCATCCAACATTTATTTATCTTATTTGGAATTCTGTTGACATTCAACAAATATTTATTGATAGTCACAATTAATTTAATTTAGCAAATGGTAATTTATTAATTGACTACCATCTGCCAGGTATTGGGCTAGGAATGAGGACTACAAAGACCAAAATGAAATAGTACCTGTTCTCAAGAAGAATCCCATTTTTGCATGGGAGATAACATGGATATATAAAGCAAGTGCAAAGTAGTCTTGGAGGAGAAGGCACTAATTCCTGGTTTGATCATAAAAGGTCTCATGTAGAAGGAAGCCCTTGAAGTGAGTCTAATCAGAAATTATGGATTTCTAGAGATAGAGGAACACAGAGAGAACAATTTAGGAATGAAGCACAGTCCATCAGACAAAAATCTTTTATTAAGTATCTCCCATCCAGCAGGCACTGTGCTGGAGTTGTAAAGAAAAGCAAAACAAACAAACAAACAAAAAATAGTCATCCATGAATCTCAAGGAACTCATATTTTAAAGGAAGAGGCAACATGTAAATAACCAGGGGCTAGAAATATTGGCTTCCTGGAATAGATGAAATTTGAACTTTGACTTGGTGAAACCCTGAAAAACTAAGAGGGGGAAGTAAGGAGGGAGAGTATTCCAGGTAGAGTAATCAGCCAGTGCAAAGGCACAGACATAGGGAATGTTATGTGGGAGGAAAAGCAGATAGGGTCACTGTTGCTGAAGAGGAGTAAATAAAGTTTAATAGTTCTGTTAAGGTAGGAAAGAACAAAATTATAAAATATATTCAAATTCCCAACAAAGGAATTATTGTAGGATGTTTTTAATTTTTTTAAGCAGGAAGGTGACCTGGTCAAATCTAAGCTTTAGGAAGATCTCCCTGGTAGCTGAGTAAAGAATGAATTGGAATGAGAGGACTGAGGCAGAGAAGGAGACCAATTAGAAAGTCCAGGAGAAAAGTGATTAGAATCTATCCCAGTGTGTTGTCACAGTTTAAAAGTAACAATGACAAAAAATCATTAAGAGATGAGCAATTTGGGTTCAATGAGAGTGTTTTGTAGTTGTAAGCCTATGTTTCAATACCAAGAAAAAGACAGGAGATAGGTAGCATGTATGGGTAATATTGCAAATAGACCAGAATGACTAAATCATAGAATGTATGGAGGGCAGTAATATGTAAAAAGACTGAAAAGTTATGCTGACACTAGTCTGTGAAGAGCTTTAAATGTTTGTCAGAGGTGTTTCTATTTAATTTTAGAAGTTATAAGATTTTTCTGAAGTTTACAGTGTAGGAGTGTGACCTATCCTTTAGCCAAGTCACTCTGAGGCAGGGTAGGTAGTCTTTCTAAAGGAAAAATTGGCAGCTTTATTATGTTCAAGATGCTGTTCTATCAGTATTGGATATACAAAAAAGGATTAAAATAGCCCTTGTCTTCAATTATCTTCTATTTTATTGAGAAATATGGGGGATAAATTGATAAATTAACTCAAGGTAAATTGAAAGGTGATAGAAAACTACAGGGAATAAGGGAAAGCTCCATGGAGTAGATAGAACTTTAGTTATACCATGAAGCTAAGACTTCTTAGTGGTAATAGATGAGAAGCGAATGTATCCCAGAATTGAAGATATCCTGGGACGAAAAATGAAGAGAAGGCATGGGATGTTCAATTTAGGAAATAGTTCATATCCAAGTTTAGTTAAAGTATAGCTTATATGAAGGATGGTGAATGTTAAATAAGACAAAAAACATGACTCAGAACCAAATCATGAAGAATTTTAGATTTCATTCTAAAGAATAAGAAAACCCTAAAGATTTTTGCAAAAGGAAACATCATTGCCTTACAAAGAGTATTTTGGAAGCTTCAAAATAATTTTAGAACATTTTTTGTGTGGGGGATGGATTGGAGATAGAGTTGGATAAGATCAGAGAGATCAATGTGTTGATTATTATAATATCCCACAAGACAGGTGACCATTTTTACTATGGTTGTGCCAAAGAACTGATATTTTGGACCTGTGTTTATTGTGAGGATGGTGGTACTTTTGACAGATTTTTTTAAAATGCATTTGGAAGAGGTCAGATTTAGGGAAGAAAATGAATTATCTGAGGATTATTGATTTTGATACATTTAAGGAGAAATCTAGGTTAAAAATAAAAAGAAATTAGGGCAGTTTGAGTAATTATATCTGAGGTATGGTGTGCTGTCTGGAGCTGAAAAGCTAGTGTAAATCAAGAGGAATTTGTTTAAGGTGGTGAAAGTTTTATTTACTTTTCAAGGTCTTGGGAGAGAGATACAAGCAGAACTCTTTGTTACTAGTATATTTAGGCAAGGGAAAAAAGATATAATTACTGATAAATATAATTTAAAAATTCAAATTACATTTATTAAGTATGTAAATGGAGAGAGAGAGCACTGCAGTCTGTGTGTGTGTGTGTGTGTGTGATCAATACAATGATACAAAGATCTGTGACAATTCCACAGGACTTTGTGAGTCTACTATGTGTATATATACATGTTTATGTTTATATATGAGGTAGGGGCAGGGGCAGGGGAAGACTCAAGAAAAGATTCCTGGAGATTGTGGCATATCAAGTCAAGGGACTATAGGTTGTCCAAGGGACCCACATGCAGAGATGTGACATTTATTCTAAATCAAAATGCAAAGGTGGCAACTACCAGGATATTTTCCAGGAACAGTGAGTGGTAAGTTCAATTCAACAAACTATTAAAAACAAATAATGTACAAGACATTTGAAATACAACCAAAAATGAAATAGTCCCTGCTCTCTCTGAGCTTATATTTGAGAATTGGGATGGGATGATAATAGATATGTAGATACAAAAATGCATCTATATCTGACCACTGGACCTAAATGGTGTTGGAGGAGAAAGTGAGACTGGTAACTTAGCACAGCACCTCATTCAAATCCAATTCACATGCATGTCATGTCATCACCTCCCTGATGTCATTGTCTTCTTTGAAAATGAAGGACAAACAACGAGATACAGAAATGGAAAGTGGTTATTATATTTAAAAATATTTTCAGCTCCAAATTCCCTCACTTACTTACTGAGAAGGCATGAAATTATATTCTTCATACATTTCTACCTTAGCCATTTTTCAAACCAACAAAAAGCAAGAAAAATAAACTGAATGAAAATGTTCTTCAGTTTTCATTTCAAGTTTATCAGTCCTTTCTCAGGTAATTGATAGTATTTTTCATCATGAGCCTTGGAATTGTGAATAATTGCATTGATCAGTTTAGCTAAATCTTTCACAATTGATTGCCATCGAAAGATAATTGTCACTATGGATAACATTATTCTAGTTCTGTTCACTTCACTTTGTAGTATTTGTTCATTTGAGTCTTCTAAAGTTTTTCTGAAACCATCCACTTTATCATTTCTTATAATCAATTATAAGCATTACATCAGAATCATATACCACAATTTATTCAGTCATTCCCCAATTTATGGACATAAACTAAGTTTTCAATTCTTTGTCACTACTAAAAGAGGTGTTTTAAACATTTTTTGTTCACCTGGGTCCTTTTCCATTTCCTTTGATTTCTTTAGGGATGGACCTAATAGTGATATTATTGGGTCAAAGGGGCAAGTTAAGAGTTACTGACATTGCATTAGTGCACTCATTCAAATTCCCTTTCAGTATTTGTCATTTTTCCTTTTCTGTTATCTTAGTCATTAAGATGGGTTTTGATGTGATACCACAGAGTTGTTTTACTTTGTATGAAATGCAAAGAAATTTGAGGAAAGAGATCTAGCCACTTGTAGGCATCAGAAAAAGATTTTTGCATAGGAAGTAGAATTGGAGCTGACCTTGAAGAAAGCAAGATTTTTAGAATTAGAAGTATAGTGGAAGTGTACGTAAAAGTCTAATTGCTTATTCACAGTCATGGAGACAGAAGATGGCATGCAAAATTATGGAAACAGCTAGTAGACTAGTTTGTCTACACTACAGATTGCATTAAAAGGAGTAATATAAAATATCTGGAGAAGTAGCTATAAGCCAGATTTTGTAGAACTATAAAGGCTAATATTAAGAGTTTATAATTTATCCTAGAAACAATGGGCAATCTTTTAAGTAGGATGCTGACATGATGAGACCTGTGATTTAAGAATATAAAATTGATAGTTTTTTGCCAGGTAGACTGGAAAAGGCAAAGATCAGAAACAAAAGTGACTACAAGGAGACTATTACAATGGCCATGTAAGATGAAATAGGATGCTAAATATTTACATGGAGCAAAGGCAGAACAGATAATACTTGCAACTGATTAGACTAGAGGAGTTAGATGTGGAGAGGTGAATAAGACTCTAAGTCTAGTTGTTGCAAGTGAAGCTTTTGTGGCTTTTTATATTATTATTGAAAAGCAGGTAGGTGGCATGGTGGGTAGAGTTCAGGACCTGAAGTCAAGATGATCTGAATTCAAATACTAATTCAGATACTTGGTAGTTGTATTAATTTGGGAAAATCACTTCACTTGCCTCAGGCTTAATTTCCTCACCTACAAAATAGAGAAAATGATAGCATCTATTTTATAATGTTGAAATTCAAATGAAGTAACAAGAGAAAAAGCTATAAATTCTTATTATTATCATACTTATTAATTGTCAAATGCTCCTGAAAGCAAAGCTCTTAATAGGCATAATTTGAGTCTGACAAATACTGATATCTAATCCTTTGCTTGCATGGCTTGACAACAGTGATTTCTTTTCTCTTGCCTTGTTTCATTTTTCCATATCATGTCAACTGTGCTTTGAGATCTCCTGATTAATGGTATATTATGAGAAAAAAAAGAGTGACTTATAATGACAATTTTTATACAAACCCCCTACTTTTCTATGAAAATGATTTCCTTGAAATGTTGGCTTCCTCCATTTTTTTCCAATCTGTTTTAAAATGATCTGTTAAATTGCAACATGATTTACATGTGGTTTCAGGGTATAGGTGATACAGCAGGAAAATTACACCAGAATATTTCAGAAAAATACACGAGGATTAATTTGTTTTTGTTGTGATCTATAAGCAGTTTCAATTCGAAAAGGCCTCAGCCCCATGTGGGAGAGATCCATCAATAATTTCTGCTTTTAATGATAGTGGCTCTTTCAGTTCCCTATATGTCTCGCCCACTGGGAATGGCAAAATGTCCTTTTTGCTACTTAGAAATATATGATTCAGAAGCTTTTGACAAATGCTTATCATCAGAAACTTTGAATCATAGGAATATGATTTCTGTGATGATATGTCAATATGATTTTAGTAAGTTTCCTTTTAGCTTTTACTGAAATAATGGGTTAGTTCACTTAAAAGGGTCTAGATATTATTGATATAATAGTAATTGAAATGGGGACCTGAGTTCTCAATTTCTAGGAAAGCTTGCCTAGCTTTTTCTATATTTGAAGTGATTAAAGACGCTGCTGCTTTGTGAGAAAATGATGTGTCTATAATTATATTAAGCCACAGGAGGGAAGAACCTTTTCTAACACTGGTCTTTGAAGCTATCCAAGATATTTGGTTTTTGAACCATTAAAACAATGAAGAAAAGGATGAGGAAAATTCAGGAGAAAAAGAAAAATAGAGGGGGGGGAATTATTTATTTTTTAAATAAGAAGAAATCTTAATGATGAGATTAGGTACAGGGAATGTGATATGAAGTATGTCTGCCTTCAGGGATGTTATTAGTATCAAATTCTGGAGTAACAGTACTGTACCATGCTTAAGTATCCAATTACAAAAAAGAGAAAGCAGGTCTTTTATTCGACTTTGTGTTGTTGACTTTTAATCTGAAACTAGGCAAATCATTGTGAGCTTTCTTTGCCTTCATTTCCTAATCTATGAGGTGGGGGTGATAATTCAAAATTTTCTTCTGGGGAATAAAATACCACTAAACATAATCATTTTCAGAAAGATAGTTGCTAAAAATATATCACTTAAAGACATATGAATAATAAAAATTTGAACAAACCTATGTGTCCCAAAGGATATAAATTCAACCCTTTTTATATATTATCCTCTCTCCTGTTTTTCTTTTGATTTTGATACTAGAAAAAAAATCAATCCTTTCATTAGGTTGCCTTAATTCCTTGAGGTGATATTAATCTCTGAGAATTTATTCACTTAATTGAACTTCATTTTGTCCCCCGACTTTAGCCAGTTGCTCTTAGAGACCAGGCTGGCAGGATTGTTTCTATTTGGGGGGAAAGTGACTTGTCACAAAAGTGACCCGCTGGGGAGATGGAGGAAAAGAAAGATCTCAGAACCTTGCTTCAGTTTTTAGACACTTGGTGGTGCTCTGGCTTTATAAATAGCACAATCAACCATAGCTTAATCCTATGAAATATCTCCTTTCACTAAGGTTGGTGGTGTAATTTCAAATCAGAGGTATTGTTCTGCAGAAGGTCATATGGAAAGTTTGATGGCCGATTGGATGAGAATATGCACAGTGAGTGCTGGATATTCTAACACTTAGGTGTTATTACCCTCTTTCATTATGCAAATGACATGTAACAAATACGGGGTGACCCTTTGTTGGTACACTTAAAAGACAAGATTCTGCAGAATACAAACCTCCAGATATTCACACTGACCTTTTACTTTAATAGTTTAATTTGGGGAACTTGGAAACCACCAGATCTATTGACCTGATCTGTCTGTAGATTGGATGCTTTAAAAAGAAAAGCTTTCAATAGCGTCTCTCCATCTCCCCATTTGTTCTTCATCTTCTTTCTTCAGCTGTCTCTCCTTCACTCCCTCCTCCCCACATTTTTCTTGCCCATGGAAAGGACAAGCACCAAGAATTCACAAAATTCATTGCTGAGATTATTGCATTAGAGCAAAGATTTATAAAGTTCTATCCATGCCCCCTCCCACCTCTTCCATCTAATTTTGATAACTATACTCATCTAAAAAAATGACTTGTTTCTTCATAGTAAGGGTCATTTCCCACTTTCAGTATACTACACTGGGAGCTATAAAACACCCTATTGCAATGACACAGCTTCAACTGTGCTATTCAGACAAGTGGACTGTTTATTTTTCTTCCCCTCTCTTTACTTCCCCTGTTTCCTGGAGACCAATAAGGATTCAAATGAAGAATATGTTCTTATGATTTTTTTTAGTTCCAAGTTGATGTTCTAAAAACAGAGGACTTTGTTTTGTTTATGTGAAGATCTTTTCATTCTGTTTTCATCAAAGATTAAGGGATGTGGCATTGGTAGATTTTTAAAATGCTATTGTGAGTAGTACCTTTATGACACATTAATTTAAAAATGAGATGAGGCTAACAGAAAAATGTCTTTCAATTCATTTGATGTAAAACTAAGTTTTGTTGTTTTTACTGTTCTTTGTTTGCTTGATATATTGGGAATAAATACTTTGTAAATTGTGTTTCTTTTTGGGCAATGGGGTTCAATGACTGAGACTGAGACTGAATTTGAACTCAGTTCCTCCTGACTGCAAGGTTGGTGCTCTACCCATTGTACCACCTAGCTGTACCATACTTAGTAATTGTAACATACTTTTCCTGTCTTTAAAGAAACTTGGATTGCATTTGGTTTAATTTTTAGGGTTTTTTTTTGTTTGTTTATTTGTTTTGTGGAGCAATAGGGTTTGCCTAAGGTCTCACAGCTAGTAAATATCAGGTATCTGAGCCTATATTTTTTAAAAAATATTTTATTTATTTTGAGTTTTACAATTTTCCCCTCACTCTTGCTTCCCTCTCCCATCCCCCACAGAAGGCATTCTGTTAGTCTTTACATTGGTTACATGTTATACATTGATTGCAGTTGAATGAGACAACAGAGAAATCATATTTTTAAGGAAGATAAATAAAGTATGAGATAGTAAAATTACATAATTATATAAGTTTTTTCCCCTGATTTAGCGGTAATAGTCTTTGGTCTTTGTTCAAAGTCCATAATTCTTTCTCTGGATACAGATGATATTCTTCATTGCAGATAGCCCAAAATTGTCCCTGGTTGTTGCACTGAAGGGATCTTCAATCTCCTGAAATGACCTTATGATGACTTACCTGGCTCACCATTAAAGGCCAAGAGTCCATCAATCTTTTCCCTTAAAATTAATGCATACTGTTCATTCTTTATTTCCATTCACCCAAAGCAGTTAGCTACTCAAGTTTTTCTTTTATTCATCATGCTCACATAACCTAAATAAATATATATATATATATATATATATATATATATATATATATATATATATATATAAAAAATGTTACCAAAAATTATTGGAAGGGGTATTCTAGGCAGCAGAGGGAAAAAAACCTCAAAGGAAAAAAATAGTGCTAAACTTGGCATCATAAGAAGATTGTTTGAGTGAGTCCCAATTCTTCCAATTACTATAAATATCAATTTGGGTAGATCATTCCATCTCAGTCTCATATTCCTCATCTGAAAAATGGAAAGATTGAATCCCTGTCCTATCTACTTCACATGATTGTTGAGACAACAGCATTTTGTAAACCTTAAAGTGTGAATTATTTGATATTAATGCTAGATTGGAACACTAACACACAAATAGTGAAATAATGCAAAAACCCTTCATGACTTGAAAATTGTTATGTAAATATGTGAAAAAAAATGGAAAGGTAGAAGCGTATAATGTAAAAAGCATCAGATTTAGTGTCAGAAAAAGCAGGATTTAAGTCCCAAGTCCATTAATTGCAAGTCTGGAAATGTTAGTCAAGTCACAATCTCTCTAATTTTCAATTTCCCTATTGTAAAGTGAAGAATAAAATACTAACATATACTTAAAGTGCTTTGAAATAAGAAATTACTACCTTAAAAAAAACTATTATGAAAGTATGGATAAAGGTTCACAAAGAACTAGGCCTGCTTAAAAAGTAATGACACCATTAATGTATATACAGAAATCAATCAGGTTAAAGTATATTCTACCTTTCCATTTTTTCATATATTTACATAACAAATTTCAAGTCATGAAGGGTTTTGAATGTTTGCTAATTAACTAAAAATTTTCCTTGGAAAAGCATCTGTGATTTTATTTTCTTTTATAAGGTCCTTAGATCTAAAGCTTATCTCTGACTATTGTTTTTCTACATAAGCAGCAAAAACATTAATGGGTATTAATTTCAACTTTCCCAAAAGCAGATTGGATTGAGATTTCCTTCCTTTAAAAGCCAACAACAAAGACAATGACACTTGGCACTAACATCCTTTCAATGGAGATGCTCCTATATTTCTCTTCTCTTATGCTTCTATTAAATGTCTTAAAAATAATTGTTTAAAATTTTTACCTCTACTTTCTCACATGTCCACTGAATCCTCACCACCTCCCCCCCACCAATATAATTTACTTTTTGGCCTTTCTTCTGAGGACATTTTTTTCCAAAGTAGACTTTTTTTTAGGTTTTTGCAAGGCAAATGGGGTTAAGTGGCTTGCCCAAGGCCACACAGCTAGGTAATTATTAAGTGTCTGAGACCGGATTTGAACCCAAGTACTCCTGACTCCAGGGCCAGTGCTTTATCCACTGTGCCACCTAGTCACCCCCGACAATGACTTTTTAATGGTCCAACACTGATTGTTGTTCTCCCATTGTAATGTTGTTCTCCCATTGTAATGTATTGTATCCTGTTCATGCCACATGTATTTTGCTTTGGGTGTTACTAAATTTCATTGGTTTTGGGTGCTTCATTGCTTATTTCAACCATTTGATATAACTATGCAATCATTTAAGGAATTATGGAGGAAGTAGCATAAAAGATGACATTAAAGGAACATATAATAAAAAAAGAGTTTGTTACACAGTAAGAATGTTAAATAATGGATAGACAACCCCCAAAACTTCACTGACATTGTCAAGATGCCATGAGAATGTGACAAAAGCCCACCCACAGGCTTTTATATATTTGGTCATTTCTGCAGTAGATTTTCTTACCTTTTCTTTCATTTTCCTCTTTCCTCTCTTCTTGCTTCCTTCAATTCTCTTTCATTTTGATAAGCCTTCTTCTGTGGTGGCCATTGGGAAATATAGGAAAGATTCATGCAGACCGATAGAAGAAAGCCAACCATTTCAAAATAGACAATGTCTCTTCACATTAGGAAGAACCTGATGCTCATCTGGGCATTTGAATCAGTTTCAATGGAATGGGAAATTCCAGCTCTAAACTCTGGAATTGACAATTTTAAAATTTCTTTGACTTATAGAAAAGAAAGTTCATTTCCCAATGCAGAATCTCATTTGATAATTTGTTGATGGTGTTTTTATTTCACTCACCTCTGAATGTAAATGCTTCTTTTCCCAGTCCTTTGTCTGTTACTACTTTTTCAATCATTTTGGTATTCTTCTATTTTATACAAATCTATTCTTCTGCTCTAAGCTTTAGCTAGTATTATATATGCACAGATTCCTTCCTAAGTTCTGGGATCATTAGAGAAAATGAAGTCAACAAGCTTTTGATTGAATCCAAGTGGACTGCTTGAGAAAGCCACGATGTCAAGATTGACCTTGGGGTAAGTCCTGAGATACCATTCAACAATTTAGCATGATAGAAAAATCCTTGCTCTTTACTTCAGGCACATTTATTTCTTTCCAACTGTCAACCATAAATACTCAATATCAAAAAAGATGAAAAAGCGTGATTTACCACATCAATTTAGAATTTTTAGTATGTATTTTGTGGACAGGAATCCTATAAATGCTGAGTTTGAATTTCCAAACTTATCCTTTATCCATTCACATAGATGTCAGTATTTACCTTTTCTGTTTCAATTTCATCTTCAATATCATCAATAAGAATAAATATTTTTCAGATGACAATGAAATTATTTATTCTTACATAATTATTTTGGATTGCTAGAAATAAGATACATCACTGTAGTTATCATCAGGTTGTACCACTTTTGGGTCCTTGTTTGCTCATTGGTGAAATGAAGTTGCTGCACTGGTTGTATGATCTCTGTAGTCTCTAAGTTTTAGTATTCTAGGGTTATATTGTCTAAGGTCCCTTTTCACTCTAACAGGATGTGTTTCATATTCTAAAGCCATTCTCAGTTCTAACATTTTTGGTCTATGTTTTAGAATCCCTTTCAACTCTATGATTCTATTGAACACTGTGGCTCTAGATGCTTGATAAAGTTGAAGTAAGCTCCTGTGATCTGAGAAAATTAAGGCAATTTTCCAGACTGAAATAGTTTATTGTTATAGAGAATGTTTCCTTCTATGGTAATATTGTGGCCAGCAATTGTGGCCAGAGCTTCCCAACTGTAGAAGGTTTAAGAAAGATAGAACTGGCCGCTTCTGCTCTTATATAAAACATGTCCATTCCATTGATACTATGTGCTTTGTAGAATTCAGTGTAAAACATTTTCTGCCCACTTAATAGTAAACCTTGATTCCTTTTAACTTACTCCTTGCTATTTACATCTTAATGTCAATATACAATTCTGCTGCACTGTCTGTATTCTGCTTCTAGATTTGTGACCCAGTTTCCCCATTACTCGAAGAAACTGCCACCCATGTTCTACTGGATGAGCCTTACATTAAAATTATTTCCCATAGTGGAACTCTCCAACCTTGGTCTTTCCTAGCACCTCTTTGGGAAAACTGCATTAGATAAATCCAGTGTACTACCCTCAGAAATGGGAAGCACAGTGCACTGCTCAATCATTTCTTCCATTAATATCATAATTGTTTAGTATCTAATATGTTCAATATGTAGTACTAGATGCCAGGGGAGATCTAAAGATAAATAGGCAAGGATCAATCCTATTAGTGTTTTTTAGAAAATGGGGGTGAAAACCTGATCTTTTGGACTAATAGACAATTTTTTCTTCTCTCTGAAACCTTAAAGTTAGAATTCTTTCAAGGGAAAATGTGGACAGCATTTTCTTTTTTTCACTGGCAACATGGTGTGCACATCACTCCCTCCTGCAGATTTCCACTTTTTAATTGCCTCTCTTTCCTAATGAAGCCCTGTATCAGCTTCAGCGCTAATTGAACTTCGTTCGTCTTTCAGACTGTTATTAAACAAATAGTCACAGTGTTTGGTCTCACTTTAATAGAAGCATTGATGTTTGTTCAACATCAAACACTTATTAGTAATCCACTGCAAAGGCAATTCATGGAGGATGTGTGAATATGGACATTGAACCAGGGCTGCTTGGCTCTTTGTGACAGAGGCACACTGGTTTCTCAAGGCTTAACTCTGTAGATCCTGAATAATTAAAATTGATTGCTACACACTTGCCTTGGAAATATCTACATTCCTTTAGGGTAGTATTATCCCTTGAAAATATCTAGAATATAATAGTGTTTGATCGGAAAGAAAAAAAATCCAAAATAAAACAAGTAGATGTCTATTGGTTTTATATAAATATAATTGGTATTATTTAAGCCAATAAAAATAATACAAGAAATTCAGATCAGTAGCCTATATAGTTATGAAACAGTTCTCTAATAAATGGTTGTTGACAATATTTGAAAACTAATGTACAAATAGGTAAAATCTCATTTAATTTCATCTCTCCATTTTGACAAATTGGACAAACAATCTTCTTTTTGCTTTTAAATATCACCATTTCCTTAACTGGTAATCACTCTTATAAGAAGTTCTCTGCCAATAATTTAATTGAGAAACATTAGGAGATTGATTGCCAAAGAAGCTTCACATGATGTCATTAATACTAGCATGGAAAGAAGTAATTTTTTGGAGACAGAGAACTTGAGATTGATTTCTGACTTTGATACTTACTAGCTGTGTTACTAGATACAAGCCACTTACCCTTTCAAAACCTCAATTTACTCATCTGCAAAATGAGAATATTGTGCCAGGTTTCTCTCAGAATAAAGGGTTTTGCCAATTGTGAAACAACACAAAACAATTGAGTTAGGTCATGGATTTCCCTTAATCCCAATTTGTGAGAATCCATGAATACAAATATCAGAGGAAAAATACTTCAATGAATCTGTAATTTCATCTTTGTGAGTACAGATGCCCATCCCTCTCATCATGTATAATTTTTGCCCAAGTCTTTCTATAAATAATCTATGGTGCTCAGGAAGCCTGAAAAACGTCCCATCATTGGGATGAACTCTTCCATAAAATGGAAGAGGAGAGCAGAGTGTATTAAAAACCAGAATCCTGAAATTTATTCTTTACAATACACACATTTGAAGCAGAGATATACACAGAAGATAAAGGTGAAAAGCAGGAACATGCTTACATTGATGTAAAAAACAAACCAACCTCCCCCCAAAATACCCCAAAACCAAGTTCAGCAATCTTGATCTCAGACAAAGCAAAAGCAAAAATAGTTATCATTAAAAGAGCTAAAGAAGCAAGCTACATCTTCCTTCAAGTCTTCATGGAAGAGCTTGAAGAGGATTTTAAAAACTAAAGAAGAGAGGTAGAAGAAAAATGGAATAAAGAAATGAAAGCCATGCAGGAAAATTATGAAAAATTGGCTAAAGAAATCAACTCCTCTAAAAATAAAAATGATCAACCAGGAAAAGAATGTACATCAAGGTACCACAGGCAATGAGGTAATATCAATATTAAGTAAATATGCACCAATTGGTATAATCTTAAATTCTTAGAGGAAAAGGTAAAGGAATTACAAGAAGTCTTAGCAAAACTGTAATAGTGGGGTCTTCAACCTTTGTCTTTCAGAATTAGATACTGCAAAATAAGAAGTTAAGAAGGTGAATAGAATCTTAGAAATCTTATATATATGATAGGCCTATGTAGAAAAATGAATGAGGATAGAAAGGAATATACTTTTTTCTCTGTGAAACATGGGACCTACAGAAAAAACTGATCATATAACAGGGCAAAAAAACCCCAAAACAAACCCAAACTCATGGTCACATGCAGAAAGGCAGAAATATGAAATACATCCTTTTCAGATCTGGAAGCAATAAAAATCAGATGTAATAAAGGGTCATAGAAAGATGGTCTAAAGTTAATTGGAAATTAATAATCCAAATTCAAAGAATGAGTAGAAGAAGCAACAAATCATAGAAATAACTAACAATTTTATCCAGGACAATGACAATGATGTGACATCATAGCAAAACTTGGAAAATACAGCCAAAGCAGTTTTTAGGGGAAATTTTCTATCTCTAAATGGTTCTATGCTCTAACTGAATAAAATGGAAAAAGAGGAGATCAGTGTATTGGACATACATGAAAAAAGCCAGAAAAAAAACAAATCAAAATTCTCCAATTAAATGCCAAATTAAAAAAAAATGAAACTCAAAAGAGAAATTAATAAACTTGAAAGTAAGAAAAATATTGAGCTAATAAATAAAGCTAAGAGTTGGTTTTATGAAAAAATCAATAAAATAGGTAAACTTGGTAAATCTGATTTTTAAAAAGGAAGAAGATAATGAAATTATTAGTATCAAAAATGAAAAGGTGAGCTCATGACCAATGAAGAGGAAATTAATGATTTGGATATATTTTGTCCAACTGTATGCCAACAAATCTAAATGAAATGGATGAATATGTAAAAAAAACTACACAGAATAATAGAAGATGAAATAAAGTATTTAATCAATATAATTTCTTAAAAAGAAATTGAAACTCTCTTAAAAATATCTCCAGAGTCAGATGCATATACAAGTGAATTCCACCAAATGTTTAACCAATTCTATATAAACTATTTTAGGAAATAAATGAAAGAGGAGCTGTGCCAAATCCCTTTTATGACACCAACATGGTGCCATATTGGGACTGAAAAAGACTCAGACATACAAAGAAGATTAAATACCAGTGTCCCTAATGAATAATGATGCAAAATTTTCAAATATAATTTTACTAAAGAGATTATAATGTTATCACTATGATAGTACATCATGATCAGATAGAATATCTACCAGGTAGGCAGGGATGGTTTAATATTAGAAAAAATCAGCAAAATTGATGTGACTTGCCCAAGGTCACACAACTAGGACCTTAAATGAAATTTCTACACAGACCTTAAAGCTACAGGTCCTATCCAAAAAAGTGAGTAAAAGAAGTTCTCAACTCATGATATCATGGAGAACCTTTAGTAAAGTTCTGTGTCTTTTGGGGGTAAAGGGGACCTATTATAGTTCACCATAGGTGGTAGAGTAGAAAAGCCATTGGAAGGCTCTTTGCCACAGCATAGCCTAGATCCCAGTCAACTAGACGGCAGTCAAGGTTTTTGTTCAGATAGATAGTGTACCAGCAGCTAGGGTTCCAACGCAAAAGTCTGAGCCCAGGGAAGGTTGGAGCATTGGATATGACTGGGTTGGGAACATATTACCTTTGCAAAGTCTGTACATAAAGAAGGAAACAAACTTCTGCATAGTTAACATTTGGGTTACATATGTAACACCTTGGCAAGTGATAAATCAGGGGCCAGATTGCAGCCCCAGCTCAAAAAGGTTGTGACTATACTCCCCTGTATTACAGGAGCCGAGCTCTACTATCAAAATGTGCAAAAAACCCCAACCAACCAAACAAACAACCAAACAAAAACATTCACTAACCATAGAAAGCTACTATTCAGATAGGGATGATAAAAATGCAATTTCAGAAGAAAGAAGCAGTGACAAATTTTCCATATGGGAAATCTCTAAGGAATTTATGAATTGGCTTCATGTCTTCATGGAAGAACTTGAAGAGGATTTTAAAAATCAAAAAAGAGAGGTAGAAGAAAAATGCAATAAAGAAATGAAAGTCATGCAGGAAAATTATGAAAAATTGACTAAAGAAATCAACTCCTCTAAAAATAAAAATGATCAACTGGGAAAAGAATGTAACTCATCAAAAAATAAAATTGACATATTGGAAAAGGAAACCACAAAGCCTAACTGAAGAAAATACCCTTCCCCAAATTAAAATTGACAATGTGGAAACTAATGATTCTATGAGATACCAAGATTCCTTCAAACAAAACAAAAGGCTGAAAAAAGTAGAAGAAAGTGTGAAGTACCATTTAGGAAAAACATTGACCTGAAAAATTGATTCAGGAGAGAAAATTTATGAATTATTTCAAAAAGCCTAGATAAAAAAGAGCATAGAAAATATCTTTCAGGTTAATCCTTGAAAGAATCCAAAGCACACCTCCAGAAACAGAACCCAGAATATAATGTCTAAGAAAAATCATAGTCAAATTCCAGAATTCTTAACTATGGAGAAGATTCAGAAAGCAGTCAAAAAAAGAGCAATTTAAATACCAAGAAAGCACAATCAGCATTACATAGGTCTTATCAGCTTCAACATGAAAGGATCAAGGGCCTGGAATTTGTTATTCTGGAGGGCAAAGGACCTTGGATTGCAATCAAGAATTGACTGCCAAAAAATTCACTATATTCTGCCATATTATATCAGGGGAAAAGATGAATTTTCAGTGAAATAAGGACTTCCAAAATTTTTTGGTGTAAAGACCAGAACTGAACAGAAAATTAGACTTTCAAATACAAATATCAAGAAATTCTTAAAAAAGGTAAACAGAAAATGGAAAAAAGGTCTATTTTCAGAACATTAAATTGTATATCCCTTCAAGGGAAGATAGCACTTGTAAATCTTGAGAATTATATTTCTCTTAAGATTGTTAAAAGAAACATACTTGGAGGGCTGGTTTGGGTATAGAATGATCATGAAAGTATTGATTCCTTAGTGAATATTTCAGCTACTGAGGGTTGAATATAATTGAAGTGAGTGCACTTAGAAAATAGAGACATAAGTAAGACACAAAGCCATGTTGATTATGATGGTGGTATGTGTTATTAGGTCAGAGAAAGGAAGACTACTTAGACGGTCTGTACATAATTGAATAATGAAGTGATCTTACTTTACTTAGATACTTTAAATCAGGAGGTTTGCACTAGAATAGGGAAAGAGGGTGAGGATATACTTAGAAGGGTTGGACATAAATAGATCATGAAATGGTCTTGCTTTATTCCATACCTTAGTTAACAAGGGTTATAGTGTTATTGTTGTAATAAAATAAGGACAGAGAGAGAGGGTGTTTCTGATATTTTGATTAAGGAGGGCAGGAGTGCTATGAGAAAGGGTACTTAGAGTGACTGAACATGAAAAGATCTTGAAGTGATTTTGATTTGCTTGATGCTTTGGCTTTAATTGAGGGACTGCTTAAAGGGATGGGTATAAATGGTTCATGAAATATTTTGACTTTGAATGATGCTATGACTCATGAGGATTGTGTATCCATGGAGGGTACTTGAAAGGATGTTATAGTATAAATTGAATATAATTTGAAGTGATTTGTGATTCAAGAAGTGTATTTTTTAATGGAACAGAAGTGGGGAATGCTTAGGCAATGCTCTTTATCAGTCAATTGACCAATTTATCAATCAACCTTTGAGATAATAGTATATTTTGACAGAGGGGTTGTAAGTACAAGACAGGGTTAAAACAATAAAGATATGAAAAGAAGGATTATACTAGGAGAAGACTAGGCTAGGATAACTATCACCACATGAAGATGCACAAAGACCAATTATAATGGAAGGAAAGAAGGGAGGGTAACACTGAGTAAATCCTACTTTCAATAGATTTGGCTCAAAGAGAGAATAGCATACATTCCAAATTGGATTTAAAAATCTATCCTACCCCATAGAGAAAGAATCAGAGGGAAGGGGGTAAAAGGGGGAAGAAGGGATAAAAGAATAAGTGGAAGTAAAAATAAAAGGAAAGTTAAAGTTAAAATCAAGAAGAAAAGTTAAAGGGGAAAGGGAGCAAAACATTGGTAGGGAGGCATAAGAAGAAAGGAAAGAGAAAAGTATATATGGGGGAAATATAACATTGGAGGGAAATACAGAATTAATAATCTTAACTATAAATGCAAATAGGATGAACTCTCCCATAAATTGAAGCAGATAGCAGAATGTATTAAAAACCGGAATCTTACAAAGTGTTGTTTACAAGAAACACATTTGGGTCAGAGAGAGACAGACACAGGTAAAGGTAAAAGACTAGAGCAAAATAGATTATATTTCAGTGGAAGTTAAAGAAATCAGGGGTAGCAATCCTGATCTCAGACAAAGCAAAAATAAAAAAAATAGATCTCATTAAAAGGGATAAGGAAGGAAACTGTATCTTCTTAAAAGGCACTTTAGGCAAAGGCATTATGTTTTAAACATATATGCACCAAATGTATAGAATCCAAATTCGTAGAAGAGATGGGAGATGAATTACAGGGTGGCACAGACAGCAAAGATATTATAGCAGGGGATCTCAACCACCCTCTCTTAGAATTAGATAAATTGAACCATAAAATCAACAAGAAGAAAATTAAGAAAGTGAATAGAACCTTAGAAAATTTATATATGAGAGACCTCTGGAGAAAAATTGAAGAAGATAGAAATGAATATAACTTTTTCTCTGAAGTATACAACAACTATAAAAAAATCGACCAGGTCCTAGGGCATGAAGAATGATAATGCACTAAAATTGCATGTATTAAAGGATCATAAAATGAGGAACAAAAATTAATTGAAAGCTAAATAACTTAATTTTAAAAAATGAGTGGATGAAACAGAAAATTACAGTAATAATCAATAATTTCATCCACAGAAATACTGAACATTGAGACATCATAACAATTTTTAAGATGCAGTCAAAGTATTTTAGAAAAAATTTTATATCTCAAATTGCTTATGAATAAAATAAAGTGGAGATCAAAGAACTGGTTATGCAACAAAAAAAACTAGAAAAACAACAAATTAAATATCTCCATTAAAATACCAAATTAGAAATCCTTAAAAATCAAGAGTAAAACTAAAAAAAATTTAAAAAATTAAAGATATAAAAAAGCAATAAAATAGATAAATCTTTGTTTAATCTGATTAAAAAATAGAAAGAAGAAAACCAAATCACCAGTAATAAAAATGAAAAGGGTGAATTCACCACCAATGAAAAGAAAATTAAAGCAATAGCTTGGAGTTATTTTTACTTAACTATGCCAATAAATTTGACATTTTGAGTTAAATAGATGAATATTTATAAAACTATAAATTCCCAAGATTAATAGAAGAGGAAATAAAATATTTTAAACAACCCAATTTTAGAAAAAAAAATTGAAGAAAACATCAATAAACTCCCTGAGGAAAAAATCTCCACTTTAAGATGGGTTTACAAGTGAATTCCACCAACTTTTAAAGAACAATTAATTCCATTTCTTCATAAAGTATTTTTAAAAAGAATTTTGCCAGTTCTTTTTATGACACCAATATGGTGCTAATACCAAAACTGGAGGAGCTAAAACAGACAAAGTAAATTAAAGACCATTTCCCTAATGTACATTGATAAAAAATATTAAGATTTTAGCAAATTGATTGCAACAAGGTATTACTAGGATAATATACCATGAACATATAGGATTTATGCCAGGTAGGCAGGGATGGTTCACTATGAGGAAAACAATCAACATAATTAAACATATAGTAACAAACCATTAGAAATTATATGATTATTTTGATACTGAAAAACCCCTTGACAAAATATATCCTTTTATATTAAAACATTAAGAATTACGAATATCAATGATATTTTCCTGAAAAATAATAAGTAGTATCTAAAACAATAACAAATATTATGTGTAATGGAGATAAACTAGAAACTTTTCCAATAATATCAAGGGTGAAATAGGGATGTACATTATCACCACTATTATTCAATATAGTATTAGAAGTGTTAGCTTTAACAGTAAGAAGAAAAAGAAATGGAAAGAATTATAACTGAAAAAGATGAAGTGAAATTTTCACTCTTTGAAGACTATATGATGGTATATTTAGAGAGTCCCAGAAAATGAAATGAACCTATTTGAAGGGGCAGCTAGGTGGCGTAGTGGATAAAGCACTGGCCTTGGAGTCAGGAGTACCTGGGTTCAAATCCGGTCTCAGAAACTTAATGATTACCTAGCTGTGTGGCCTTGGGCAAGCCACTTAACCCCATTTGCCTTGCAAAAAACTAAAAAAAACTATTTGAAACAATTAGCAACTTCAGCAAAGAAGCAGGATATAAAATAAACTCACATAAATCATCAGTTTCTCTCTATATCTATGTATCTATGTATCTATGTATCTATGTATCTATGTATCTATGTATCTATGTATCTATGTATCTATGTATCTATGTATCTATCTATCTATCTATCTATCTATCTATCTATCATCTATCTATCTATCTGAATAATAAATCCCAAGGACAAGGGATAGAAAGAGAAATTCCATTTAAAGCAATTGTTGGCAGCGTAAAATACTTGAGAAACTACTTGCCAAGACAATTCCAGATACTATATGAACACAATAGTAAAATACTATTCACAAAAATAACGTAATACCTAAACAATTTGAAAAACATCAATTGTTCATGGTTAGACCAAGCTAATACAATAAAAATTCTTCCCAAATTAAATAATTTATTTAGTATTATACCAATAAAACTACCAAAAAACCATTTTATGGAGCTAGAAAAAATAAGCCATATTCATCTGGAGCAAAAAAAAGGCAATAGGTGAAAAAATTGCAAAGGAAGGTGCCCTAAGCTGTACCAGATCTAAAATGATATTGTAAAGTAGTCATTAAAACTACCTGGTATTGGTTAAGAAATAGAATAAAGGACCAGTGGATTAGAATAGGTACAAAAATAGTAGTAAAGGACTATAACAATCTCCTGTTTGACAAACCCAAAGAAATTTGCTTCTGGGATTGGCACTCATTTTCTGATAAAAAACTGCTGGGAAAACTAGAAAATAGGATAGCAAAAATGAGCAATAGACCCAAGTTTCACACCCCTTACCAAAATAAGGTCAAAAAGGGTACAGGATTTAAACATAAAGGGTAATACCATAGACCAATTAAAAGACCAAGAAATACTCTATCTGTTGGACCTATGGAAAGGGGAGAAATTTATGATCAAACAAGAAATAGAGAATATTATAAAATTGCAAAAACTGATGATTTTGACTATCTTAAATTGCAAAGTTTTTACACTAATGAAACCAATGCAGCTATGATTAGAAGGAAACCAGAAAGTGTTTCTGATACAGGACTCATTTCTAAAATATATAGAGAATTGAATCAAATTTATAAGATTACAAATCATTACCCAATTGATAAGTGTCATAGGATATGATTAGGCAGTTTTCAGATGAATAAATTAAAACTATACATAGTCATATGAAAAAATGCTCCAAATAGTATTGATTAGAGGAATGCAAATTAAAACAGCTCTGAGGAACCATCTCATACCTATTAGATTGTCTAACATGACAAAAAAAAGAACATGATCAATGTTGGAGACAATGTGGTAGAGTTGTGAACTTTCCAGTCATTCTGGAGAGCAGGCTGGATCTTTGCCCAAAGGGCAATAAAGTTGATCATACCCTTTTACCCAGAAATACTAATAATAGGCATAAATCTGAAAGAAATCTTAAAAAATGAGAGAGATCTCACATGTTCAAAAAATTTAAAGTAAATCTTTTTTTAGTGTCAAAAACTGAAAATTGAGGTTATATCTATAAATTGGGGAATGACTGAACAAGTTATGGTAGCAGATATTATATAGTATATTGTTCTATAAGAAACCACGTGTTGTCATACTTTAGAGAAGAAAGGATATAACTACCTGGATTATTACTGAGGGAAAGGAACAGGACCAAGAGTACATTGTATACATTAGTAACAGCATTGTCAGTTGATCAACTAAGATGAATGCCACTCCTCTGGGCAGTCAGAGATCAAGTACAAACCAGAGAAACTTGTTATGGACCATCCCATCCCATCCAATGGGGAGGGAAACTACCATGGAAACTGAATATATGCTATGTTTACTTTTTTTAAAAAAAATTCTCTAATTTTTTTTCCTTCCTATGTCATGGTTTTCTTTCTTTCCCCTTAGTCTTAAAATTTCTTACACCAGATGACTAATCTGTAAATGTATTAAAAACAAATGTACATGTACAACTTTTACCAGACTGTTAGCTGCCATGGGGAGTGGGGAAAGAAGAGAAAATATCAGAAAAATGGATAGCTTATAAATTTGCCCATAGATGAATGCTGAAAAACTACCATAGTATTTTTTTGGAAAAAATAAAATAAAATTTCAATAAAAAACACATTATTTTTTATAGGACTAAATATAGTTTTTCTTAAAATCATTAGCATTACCTATCTAAAAGTGTCAGCAAACATTATATATAATGGGATCAATTAGCAGCATTTCTAATAAAAGCAGGGGTGAAATAAGGATGCCCATTATTACCACTTCTATTCAATATTTTATTTTAAAATACTAACTTTAGCTATAAGAGAAGAAGAAATTGAATTTGAAGACAATATTGTAGTAGACTGAGAGAAAAATAGAAAATCTACTAAAAACTACTTGAAATATTTACCAAACTTAACTAAGTAGCAGGATATAAAATAACTACACACAAATCATCAGGCTTTCTATATAGGACCAATAAAGTCAAAGAGGAAGATAAAGAAAGAGATATTCCATTTAAAAGAGATATTACATTATGTTATGGACAACATAAAATACTTAGGAATATGCTTGCCAAGCCAAACCCAGAAACTATTTGAACACAATTACAAAATACTTTTCATAGAAATAAAAACATCTAAATAATAGGAGACTATTGAGATCTAAATAATAGGAAAAATGACAATTGCTCATGGCTAGGTCAAACTAACATAATAAAAATGAAAATTCTACCTAAATTAAATTACTTATTTAGTGCTATAGGAATCACACTATCAAAAAATATTTTACAGAACTAGGGAAAAAAGGAACCAAATTTATCTGGAGCAACAAAATGCCAAGAAAACCATGGGAATTAATGGAAAAAAAGGAAAGTGACCTAGCTCTATATGATCTCAAACTATATTTTAAAGTGACAGTTGTCAAAACTACTGCTACTGCTTAAGAAATAGAGAAGTGGATCAGCAGAACAGTTTAGAAGCCATAGTAAATTACTACAGTAATTTACTGTTTGATAAATCCAGACTCTAGCTTCTGGGATCAGAACTCATTATTTGACAAAAACTACTAGGAAAACTGAAAAATAATAAGACAAAAATTAGACCTAGATCTTCCTCTCACATCCTATATCAAGATAAGATTGAATTGAATTTATGATTTAGACATAAAGGGGAATATCATAGAACAATTAAGAAAACAAAAAAAATACTCTTTGTTGGATCCATGGAGAGGGGAGAAGTTTATGACCAAAGAAGAGATAGATAACTTTATAAATTGCAAGATAGTTGATTTTGTCTACATTAAATTAAAAAGTTTTTGTGTAACCAAGATTAGAAGGAATGCAGAGTGCTGGGAAACAAGATTTGAAGATAGTCTTTCTAATAAAAGATTCATTTCTAAAAATAGAGAACTATATCAAATTTATAATTTACATGAAAGATACTCCAAATCATTATTTTTAGAGAAATGCAAATTAAAATAATTCTAAGGTATAACATCACACCTATCAGATTGACTAAGATGACCAAAAAAGGAAAATGATATTGTTGGAGAGGATATAGGAAAATTAGAACATTAATGCATTGTTGGTAAAGTATTGAACTGATCCAATCATTGCCGAGAGCAATTAGAAACTCTGCTCAAATAGCAATAAGCTCTACGTAGCATTTGTTCCAGCAATACCATTATTGGGTATATATCCCAAAGAGACCATAAAAATGGGGAAAAATCTCACATGTTCAAAAATATTTGCAGCAGCTCTTTTTGTAGTGGAAAAGAATTAGAAGTTGAGGGGACCTCACACCCTACACCGAGATAAAGTCAAAATGGATATAGGATTTTAGACATAAAAAAACAATATTATAAGCAAACTAGGGGATCAAGGAATAGTTTACCTGTCAGATCCATGGAAAGGGAAGTAGTTTATGACTAAGAAAGAGATGGAAAACATCATTAAAATCAAACTAGATAATTTTGATTACATTAATTAAACCTTTTTTGCACAAACAAAACCACTGTAACCAAGATCAAAAGAAATGTAGTAAATTGGGAAACAATTTTTACAACTAGTATTTCTGACAAAGGACTCATTTCTAAAATATACAGAGAACTGAATCAAATTTTTAATAAAACAAGCCATTCCCCAATTGACAAATGATCAAAGGATATGCAAAGGCAATTTACAGATGAGGAAATCAAAGTGATCCATAGTCATTTGAAAAATTGCTCTAAATCACTACTTATTAGAGAAATGCAAATTAAAGCATCTCTGAGATACCACCTCACACCTCATAGACTGGCCAATGTGACCAGAATGATCAATGTTGGAAGGGATGTGAGAAATCTGGGACACTAATACATAGTTGGTGGGACTGTGAACTCATCCAAACTTTCTGAAGAGCCATTTGGAACTATGCTCAAAGGGCAATAAAACTGAGCATACCCTTTCATCCAGCAGTACCACTACTGGGTCTATACCCTGAATAGATGATGAAAAAGGGTAAAAAAAATCACTTGTACAAAAATATTCATAGTAGCCCTGTTTGTAGTGGCAAAGAACTGGAAATTGAGTGAATGTCCATCAATTTGGGAATGGCTTAATAAATTATATGCATGTGATGGAACACTATTTTTGTATTAGAAACCAGGAGGGATAGGAATTCAGGAAAGCCTGGAAGGATTTGCATGACCTGGTGCTGAGTGAGATGAGCAGAACCAGAAGAACATTGTGCACCCTAAAAGCAACATGGGGGTGATGTTCAACCTTAATGGACTTGCTCATTCCATCAGTGCAACAATCAGGCACAATTTTGGGGTATCTGCAAAGGAGAATATCATCTATATCCACAGAAAGAATTGTAGAGTTTTAACAAAGACCAAAGACTATTACATTTAATTTGAAAAAAACACTTTGTCTTTTTATGTAATTTTGCTATCTCTTATACTTTATTTTTCTTCCTTAAGGATATGATTTCTCTCTTATCACATTCAACTTAGATCAATGTATACTATAAAAACAATGTAAAGACTTGCAAACTGACTTCTGTGAGGGGTGGGGGGGAGGGAAGTGAGATTGAGGGAAAACTGGAAAATTAAAAACAAATAATAAATAAAATAAAAAAAAGAAGCTGAGAAGATGCCTACCAATTGGGGAATGGCTGAACAAGTTATTTTATATACATGTTATAAAGTATTATTGTTCTTTAAGTAATCAAATCACTGGGCTTTAGAAAAGCATGAACTGGTGCTGAATGGAGTGAGCAGAACCAAAAGGACATTGAACATATTAACAGCAATATTCTGAAATGATCCACTATGATGGATGCAGCTCCCCTCAGCTCTTGTGTAATCAAGGTCAATTCTAAACAGACTTTTAAGGAAAATGCCATCCACATCAGCTGCAAAACTATGG